>NW_027315834.1:44504870-44787370 GCF_026437365.1 Eucyclogobius newberryi | reverse complement strand
AGTGATCGGCCGTTACAGTCTGATCTACGGGAGACAAACGCATGGACAAGTTTCTCCAAATCTGGTTTAGACACTGGTTTAAATTTTGTCAATGTTTTTTAGATGGTAAAAAGCGGTTGATGTTATTGATGTGACGTGGCTGTTCAAGTTCAAGTCTGAGTCCAGATTTCTAACTTGATCTGTAGGTTTTAGAGCGAGACTCTGGAGGTGACTAACACTTTCTCTTTGTTTCTATGGTAAAAATCAGGATACATCACCACAAACTGATAACTTGTGCAATTGTTTATTATTCACAATTTAGAAAACATTTTACATGTGAGATTCGTTTGTGTGTACTAAATGGCAGCTATTGACAAAGTGCACATTGTTTGACCTCTGACAGTGTTTTCTTTACTCCAGCATGGGTGGGTGTCACGTGCTGTAAAGATGTCGTAACTATTTCATGTTTTATATTGTGCCATATCTTCTCACAAACTGGAGACAGGCTTTTGTCTCCTGTAAAACGTACTCGAGACCTTGAGAATGGCCAAAATATGTCGACGTACAGCAGAGATGAGCTGGGGTGTTTTAACCTGCCATAAAATAATAATGAGTGTTTGTGAGGAAAAAGTGAGTGTGAGGAAGGCTGGTCACCTTGAATGTTGTTACCAAGACAACAGGCTTGAAACATCTACTTCTCCAGACGAGAAAAATCCATGGCAGACATGGTCTAGTTATAGTTTGCGTGTATTTTCACACTTTCTTTTGCAGTAGTTGTGCTGCTGTTCAGAAGAAAGCTGAAGTTTTCAGTCAGCAGGATGAACAAACAAAGACTTAATCTTTTATGGCTCAACATCCCGTTTCCGTCTGTTCATCTTATTATGCCTACTTTTCCATCTGACTGCGAGTGACCCACACTTCTGTTTTTATTACATTTTTGGAATTTCACATTTTTTAAATTGGAAAATGATGATGTCTGCTTAGTTCGGACGTGTCTGTATGGCTGCAATCATATCTGTCGGAATAATCCGTCTTTATTGTGAGTTCACCTTGGCAGACCCGATATTTCAGTGCAATGCCAGAGAGAGAACATGGAATGCGCTCTGCTCTATCCTGCAATGCTGAGGATCAATGTGAATAGAAAAATAAGAATATTCACTACAGTAGAAGAAGCGTTATCTGGTCTGACATTCTCTCCCTTTTATTTTCTTTATTTCAATGAAAGGGCCCTTGACTTTACTGGATACATGTGAGTATTTGCCCCGTGTGTATTTATCTAGAACATGCTTTTCCTTCCACCCTCTGATCTGTTTTTAGATCAGTCTGTGGGCTTTTTGGCATGAGCTCTTTTTTTTTTTTTCATTGAATTTATTCTTGTCCAAATTGCGTCAAATTTAAAACTACTTGAAGTTAAATAAAAGTATTTGCCGCGATAGCACCCGCTACAGAGTGAAAGAACATTTTATATGACGAACAAAATATTTAGTTTTTCAAAATGTTATGAAATTTGGCAAAATATTCAATTTGACCGTCCCGATCCAAACAAAGACATATTTGTTACGGCGTCGTCGTTTGTTGATACTTCTACGAGCTCCTCCTACAGCGTTAGCCCCATTCACCTCAAATTTGATGAGACTCTTCGGGAGTGTGGCATCAAAAGTCATCAACATTTTCTTTTAAAAATGACTGCCTTTTTCCCAAATGATTGAAAATGTCAGTACACAATAATGCCCCTATTTGTAAAGCAAAGGGGAGAAGGCAAGGATTTGGCAGTAGGTGTAATAAAAGGAGGAAGCTTTTGTAATGGGATTTGTCTGGTTAATTAATATTGAAAATCAGACGGAAAAAAAGGACTGACAGCTGGAGTCCTTTTTTTAGTGAGATTTTAGCAGTCTTGCTGATAAAATATTATATAAAGTAGTTTGACTTGTGCACAATGTTCAATGTTCATGTTCAATGTAACATTTCTCTGGGCAGCTTGGAAATGTAATCTTTGTACTCTGTATCTTACTTTTATTCCTCTTTACTGTCGAGAGCTGCAGTGCAAAATCACACTGTCCTCAATTAACAGACAGAACAGAAAGGGTTTGTTGCCATTGTCAATGAACACAATTCACAAACATAAGAACTTCAGATTCGGTGCAACATAAAACAATGAATAAGGTATGAATTACGGTAGATGTTTTTAAATTGTCTTTCATTTATTTGCTGTTTAAGAGAACCCACTGGGTTTATCACAATTCCAACTTTAGTTTTTTCAGTACACAACTGAATGAAAGTATGTAACCTTTACAAACCTGCAATAGTCTCCCTTCAGTATTAGATCGCCCCAAAGTGTAAAACACTTTAAATACACTCTAAAAACAGCCCTTTAGACACTCTGGGTTGTTGCAAATGTGCTAAATAGATCAAGTTGCCCTTGATGACTGTCAGCACCACCTTGCGGGCCAAATCAAACACTTGACAGGCCAAGTTTGGCCCAAGCGCCCTGATTTGGGCACATTGAAATAGATTTTGATGTTCCATGTCATCACAGATGTTGATGTCGAACAGAAGATTCTTTCAAACTCAACTTTTGCCTTTGTCGATGGGGATTGTGTGTTTACAAGAACTTTTGAACAGTCCAGTTTTTTCATTAATGTCTCAAGTGTTTGTTTGGGTTATTGTTATCTTAAATCTAAAAGATTTCGTGCTTACTCCTGACCATAACCTGCAAAAGAGTTTGGGACTGCAGGGCTGTCCTGACCTGGGCCCCAGTGAAGGTTGGATCAAGGTTAGAAGCTAAATGGCTGATAAAATGGAGATCAATTGTGTCAAACTCATATTCATGTGTAAAAAAAACAAGGATTTTTGTACAGAAACGCATTGCATTCACGATATGTATTGACTTCTTTATTTATTTTGTAATACGAAATAGTATCTACAAGAGTTTTTTTGTGAACACAATGCTCTTCTGACTTCTGACTTTTTGCCCAGCGTATGCAAATGCTCCGTGGATTATCATATCAATCATTCGCACAGCTCCAACGTTGGTGTTGCCTCCGGCGTAAAGGTCTGGACTCATCACATATGGAATAGCTGCTGCGGCCAACAAATCATATCACTATTGTGGAAGCCAGAATAGGCCCGCTCGGCGTCAGCCTCACTGTCTCTCACAGGAGCCGTGCGAGCCGTGCGAGCCGTGCAAGCTGTGCGAGCCGTGCGAGCCGCTTGCTGTAAAGATGAATAGTTCTTTGTCTGCTGGTGATGTCTGAAGTGCAGCCACAGAGAGCTGGAACATTGGCTCGTCCCTCGTCTCCAGCTTTAGGGCAGGGGTCACGCTGGTGCACATTACATTTAGTGAAGCTTTTATCACACCTCATAAGGGACTGGGGGAGGGATAATGAATGACTTGAAAGAGGTGAAAGATGCACCATCCTATACATGGTAATCGTCATATATATTGTATTGTCAGTTCACTCGTGGCATGTCGGAAAAGATATGTGTTTAATGAAAGGTGGACTCCCTGATCCGCACAGTGTATCGCGGCTGATCTCATTAAGCATGTTATTATTGTCGTAAAGAAACAGTAATATGTGCAGTTACCTTTGGGAGCCATCAAGACGTTGTAATGGAATTTCAACGCTTCATTACAAGACGTGTTAATAAAGCTTTCAAGAAGGACCTCTTTGACAGTCAGCAAGGGCAGGACGATGGTAAAGCGTAGGCTATTCATTTTCATTTGTCTATGTAACTTGTTTTGCCTGGAATGTTCCATAGCATGGCATTAAACTTATCTGGACATTATTTAAAGCTGGGGTACCTGGGTTTTTAGTTGTAAATGAGAACATTTTGTGTTTTCCACAGGAGGATCTCGTAAAAACAGCACTTTGTGACAAAATTAGACCATTGTGCACTGTCCGTGGAAAATAAAGCATTTTATTTCAAGGTCAGCTTTATTTATACAGCAATTTTAACATACAGTTTCCATACGTGCTGTACATGTTCAAAGGTGTAGTCACACGATCAAAATAACATCAAAAACAATAAAGGCCCAACTCAACTTGCCTGAAGAGAGACGTTTTAGATTTAAAACTCTGAAGAGGTGGCAGATTTCTGTTGTCGCATCAACCCGGAAGTAAGGGCTGAAAGCAGCGCTCTGATTGGCTCTGTTTGGGCAGACCACCCCCATTCACCCCTTCTAAAGCAGTGCATGCACCTTGTAATGAATGAATGTGAATATGAATAATGTGGCAAATGGTCACACAATGGACACATTTTAATACTTCTGGTTTTGCTGTGTGAAAATCCAGTACCCCGGATTTAATTACAGGCATTTCATTGGTCAAAAACTACTCAAAAAGACATGAACGAGAGCAGGCTTGACTCTCCATGGATCCGACATGTAACCTGGCCTGGTGGGCTTTCTTACTTGTCTCCATAAATAGATGCCAAACTCTGGAACATTCCACGCAAAGCAATAATATCTCTATGGAAACAAGTAAGTGGCAAATTTGACTCACACCTTTGGGACTTTGAAAAATGTATTCCAATTGTGTTTCTGGGTCCAATGGAACGTTAGAAGTTAAAGTCTTTGCTGTTGATAAGGAAATCACAACAGATGAAATATTAGAGACTTGTATACGTCTTTTAAGATCTCGCCCTCTCATTAGGCTTTGGAAAAAAAAGAAAAAAAAAGACTTTTTGTCCCAAGGCACAATTATGTTCTGTCTGTGCAACACAATGAGGCATTCACTGTCTGAAAGCCAAATAGCCAGAGAGCTGACGCCAAGCCAGCCACCGGCTGACTGACTGCTGTGGTTTTTGTCGCAACATGACTAATGGGGAAAGCCAGCGCCGGTCCAGACAGCGAGGGCCTTTGGAGTCACACCCTCCTCTGGTCTCACAGACGAGAGGTTAGGCCCCGGGTCCTGGTGCTGTGCGACGACACTGTCACGCAAAAACACGTGGATTTCTATGTAAATATGCAGCGTTGTCCGGACGTTGTAAAGGCTCACACCGCCTCAAGGAGATTTCTGTGTGAACGGGGTTTGATTTGATCTCTGAGACAATCTTTGCCTACTTTTTGAATATTTGCCCTTGCATCAGCGGCATTTAGTGCACAGGCTGATGAGATGATGTGAAGTGCCTTTAAAGAAGGAAGACATGGAAGAGCACAGTGACTAAATCTAAATCAATGAACATATAAAGAAAACAGATGATTACAATCTAAGTTGTTTATCCTCTTGTCCTGCTTGATTCAGTGGAACAACAATATTTGAGTTCAATTTATCCACTTTAATTGGAGTTAGTCACAAAGACCTGCTAAATAATGTTGCTTTGAGATACATTTTTTACCGTGCTCTTTGATTCACACAGGGTAAAAATTAGAAGAAAAAATAATGAACCAAATTAAGTATGAAGCATTATATATTATAAAAAATACTGTATATGAAAGAGTCACATAATTACAGACACTGGACACTGTATGCACGTGTGTGGCTGGTTTATACTTGTACTACACAGACCTCTCTGACGCACACGGCAGCCGGGAGCTTGTGGCTGTTGCCGTGCACATGCTTTGTTGGTGCTCCTACGTTCAAAAATCACTTTACAACGAGGTGCAGTGGACCCCAAGGGCTATGATTGGTTGAGCCACACGGACTATATGGAAAACGTATTAAATACAACTTAGAACTGCTGAAAATAAAACAATTTCATTCCCACAACGCACTTGGAGCCTGATAGCCAATTAGAAAGCCTGTGGCTCTTGCCCTGCCGTGTACGTGCTCCAGGTGCCATGGACTGCAAGGGCTGTGATTGGTTGATATATTTTTCTTGAGTTCACTATATGGTGTATGATGTATAGCAGTTATATAATATCACATTTACTTTACCACCAGCGTTTACAAAATGTGTCCTGGGAAGGGCACAATAGGTGTTTTAATTCTGCCTTCACATTTGTGTTATATTGATCTCATACATTGTTTTTAAGGTGATAACAAAAAGGCTCAAAAGTTGATGCCTGTCAGCCCCATGACTCAGTCTCTTGTTGCTCATTAAAAATGTTCATAAAAGTCTCTGACAGAATGGTTTGAGGAAAACTGCCCCGTGGTGCATTGCACTTGTAGGCAGATTACAGTTTGCTGTCAAACTCATCCTGACTCACACTTCACCAGTGTTTACACATTACCCATACAATTGTGCCGTTTGCAGCCAGTGCACAAAAATAAGCCTTTTAATCTAGTTCTAGTGAATCTCAATTCAATTTATTTTTGTTACGCCCAAAATCAACAACAGTTGCCTCTGAGGGCGACAAATCTGGCGAACCTGTCACTCTTTCTCTAACCCTTGTTGCTGGAAGTAAATAAATACAAACTTTAAAGCAAATTGTTTACACTTCACAAGTGTTTTCTTTTTTGTTTCCCGTTGGCTTTGTTAGACAGGAGAGGACAGCGTGAAACGGGGGATGAGAGCGAGGGGAAAACATGCAGTAAATCATGAGTTTTTTGATATGCAATATAGAGCAGCCTCATGTTGTTGAGTGGTCTGACCCGGGGTCTGATGGAGCAGAACATGCAGACGGAGGGACACACACACTCTGGAGCCTGTGTGTGTGTGTTTTGTTCATGGAAGCAGTGACTAATGCACATTGTGTCTTCAGGCAAAAGCCAGACTTGTACAGTGTGGTTGTAGGCTCTTTTATGTCTATTAACATAGAGCAGAGTGGCAACAGGCCTCTCTCAGCAGCCTATAAAGAGAGGGACTGTTGCATGCTGGGAAAGGCTCAGCTAAAGCAAAGAACCTTGCAGACATATAATAAGGTTATTCTGGATTTGTGCATATTACTATATGTTTATTAGCCTCGCTTATCTGCTGTATTTCTACACCTTTTACACTGGCTATTAATTTCTCAGGATTTGGGGTTGCCAGGTAACCTGCTTATCTCGTCCACTGGTTTCCACAATGACAACTGCTCACCAGGAACATGGCAACAAAAACATCAGGTGTGACTTCCCACTGCTCGTCCGCAGACACTTGAAGGACCTCAATGGCTGTGTGAGGTCACTGCTCCTTCTGCTCTGCTGAGCAGAGTCTGGCTCTGGCCCGTCCACTCAGCCTTTAATTATGGAGCTGTGTTGATTTCTGCTTCAGTTGACGGTCACTGAGTGGAGTTCACTGGAGAGGATTTGCTCACAGCGACTTGTCAGCCACAAAGAAAGGCACACTTCTGGGTGGCTGGTCTGGTCAACACAGGAAATGACCAACTGACACATAGACATCTGGATAAAAGACGGAGAAGCAGTGATAAGGATCTAATAGATCTGCTCATTGTGTTTGGCCCTTTATTATCCCAGTGCTGTAAAATGCCTGTGCCCCACCTGACCCCCTCCTTTCCTCTTCATCTGACAGTTTGATCCTGGCTGGGTGTGTACTAAAAAGATTAAATTAAATATCACTTGTAGCGCTAACTACATTCATATTGATTTTCTTCCCATAAGGTTAAGGGGGAAAAAAACAACCCGAACCCCGAGAAGACGCTTTATTTAAACCAGTAGTGTCCAAACTGTAATTTCACTAATGTAACCTCCATAACAAACATTGCATTGTGATAAAACCTTAAAATGATGTTCCTCGCCAGAATAAAAGAGTAATGGTTCTGTGAAACCTGGTGCTAAATGCAACCTCCTAAAAAACATCCTATCCTATATTAAACATCCTTAACTCACAACAATCACTTCACTCTTGGTAAGTTCGTCATCTGTCATAGACTTTAACACCTTTAACACCTTTAAACACTTGAATAAACTCTTGTCTGTAAGAACTAGACATGCTGCTTTACTGAAGTACTCAAAGATCAAACGCTTCTGCTTCAGTGTCAAACTCATCTTAAAGTCTGCTATATTTGAACACTATTTGCAGCATGTGAAGGTGTGAATGGGGATTGCTCCAGTTCTAACGACAGGAACTATTCAGAAGTGATTTACGGAGTCAGCACTAAAAGCGCAGCTGAAAGAGTTCATTCAGGAAGTGAACAGGTCATGACATCATTTCCTCCACTGCCACTTTAGGAAGCGGTCTATGCAGCCTTCTGGTTTCCCTTTTTGATGGGATTATTTGTTTTTCCTAAAAAAAAAACACAAAGGTGTGTGGCACGTCCAGCAGGCACATGTACGTTGCATTATATTGCTAACAAAGATCAGACTCTTAATAAATACATAATTGCATTACGGATTGATTTGTTGTTATAGTTTAGAAGACATTTCTGGAGCAGTGAAGTATATTCCTTCTCTAAAACAACGTGCCTTTGTTTGTTGCCATTGAAATATTAGTAAGTCAATGGAGAAAGCATTTATCCCCTAATCTTTGTATTTAGGGCAAATTTGCACTCTATACAAATACGCCTAATCCAGTGGTGGAAGAAGTACTCCATTTTGTTACTTATGTAAAAGTATCACTCAAGTACAAGTTGAAAAAATGACCTTTTTTACTACTTTTTTTAAAAACTGATTTTTGGCCAATAAAAGCTGCTGAATCGATCTCTCAACGTATCTAGTTATTTGTATTTATATAATTTTGTTTGCATTAAAACTCTTCATGCAAAATGAATGTGCTAAAAATGATAAAATGATCCCATTGCCATCTCTGGGAGTTTAAACCTTAGTAAGGGAGTAGAGAAGTACAGATTCCTGCTTTCAAATGAAGTAAAAGTAAGTTAGTCACTTTATACAGTAAGCACTGTAAAATGTATGAGTACAGTACTTTTAGTTTTGTACAATGTTACACAACTGGTCTTGAGAAATCATAATTAAATATATATAATTTTGTACTTTAATGTAATTCCATATTTTTGGTTTCTTTCAAACTCAAACTAACAATAAAAGATAAATAGTAGAACATATTTAATGGAATCATTGAGAAATCCCCTCTCAAATCAACATTTGCACTTCATGTGTTTGTTAAAATGGTCTATAATACTTGAGCATCCGTGAAGTTTTAACGAGTCCCCCGACTGGAAGACTGACAGCAGTGTGATGGAGTCACATGTGATTTTGTTGAATTAAATCCTCCTGCAGCTGGAGGTGAAGGTCAGGAGAGCGCACTAAAACACTTGGAAGGCCCCCACACTTATTGATTTTCAACTCTACACTGTACAATCCCTGGATATGTTGTGTTTTAAACTCACTCTCTCTGCACACAGAATCTGGTCCAAACAAAACTCTCTTTGGGTTTAGCTTCATCAGCTATAGACAATAAATAAAGAAGTGACAGTCAAGACAGAAGGAGCTCCCAACAAGCCTTCTCAACACCAGAGTGCTCTTTGGTTTGTCCTCAAGACGAGATCCGCCCGTCTTTGTCTGGCGCAGATGTGTTTGGTGGCGACAGTAACAGTAACGTCAGGCCTTTCAGGACTAAAGGAACAGATATTACAAATGACAAAAATAATACATTCTAATTGGCCTGCTCAAAAGATGCGTTATAATAAATGAGGGAAAGGTAAGGCCACAGCTGCCTCGGGGCAGACTGACTTTAAGTGTGGCTGCTGATTCAATTCAATTTATTTTTGTCTGATCTATGCCAAGTGTCCCCGCTCTCCATCAACTGCTCATTAAGATGACTGATATTATGTTGTAATAACATACATTTGCATTAGCCTTGAGTCTACACGTTGCAGCAGTTATAAGCTTTTGTCTCAAGTAGTGGTGTATAATATCACATGACTTTGTTGGTCTCAGCACAACTCACGTTTTAAAAAAAGGTTTTGATTTATCATAATTGAAAGGCCAGAGTTATGTTTGTTAAGGGCCATGTTGATTGATTCAGATGGACGTCCTGTTTGTTAGAGAAACTTGATGTTTGGGGCCTCATTGAGGCGCATGTCAGAGCGCATCAGGGACAGAATGCTACCATGACATCACAGCTCTGCACTGAACTGTATTATGGCTGCACTCATACTAGTGCAATAGGTAAAGACAGTGTTTGTTACACTGAGAATAGCAACCTGAGGCTCATCTGGCTGTGATAACAATGACAGAGACACAAAACATGTCAGAATCTTTCTTTTCCTGTTTCCTGTTTATTTTTCAGTTGCTTAAAAAAACCAACAGACACGAGCTCATTGATGACCCATAGTTGTACACACGGTTGTACACGCGTTTGTACACGCGGTTGTACACGCGGTTGTACACGCGGTTGTACACACGGTTGTACACACGGTTACACACGGTTGTACACACGGTTGTACACGCGGTTGTACACACGGTTGTACACGCGGTTGTACACACGGTTACACACGGTTACACACGGTTGTACACGCGGTTGTACACACGGTTACACACGGTTACACACGGTTACACACGGTTGTACACACGGTTGTACACACGGTTGTACACACGGTTGTATGTTATATCTCACAGGAGCTCTGTTTCTCCAATATTCATGAGAATATGTAAATAAAGGTGCATCTCATACAATCGTAGAATGAGCGACCCAAGCAGAAGGGTCTAAGGGCACGTGGGGTGGAGACTCGGTACCACAGATGGGGGGGCATGTTCCATCTGCCCCATCTGCTGTGTGAGCCAGCCACTCTTTGCATAATGCAAACTGACCAATAGGCTTCCACTGTTCACATGTTAATAGCTTACTTGCCAGAAATATAGATATTACAGATGCTTTAAAAGTTTAATCCACAAGAAAGAGAAAATATGATTTATATAAAAAGCATTTATAACTTAAATAGAAACCTAATATAATACGGAAATAAAATAACAAGTCAAAGTTGTTCTTGAACAGTTACACATCTGCACATCCCAAACCCTTCAAGAATATTACTCCTCTACACTAGTGTTCTGGGTTGTTCCCTACCACAAGTTCTCAATTCTTGATGCAAGAGAATATAAAAAAAACAATTAAAATAACCCCAACGAGAGTCAAAGGGGAAGTTGATGTGTGAATGCATCATGATAGATGTAACTAATCCCATACAACTATCCAAGAATCCACAGTCCTGTTCCTCTGTAAAACACAACCCCATGTTCTTGCAACCTTACTTCACTTAAAGTTATAAATACTGAACAATGGATTACACTTCTAGCCCATTTACAAATGGTCAGATTGGTTTAAATCAATATAATATTACACACTTCAGGTTGGAAAACAGTCACATATGACTAGCCAATGAGGTCTTTAAACAAGTTTCATTACACTGTTAATTACATTTTCTCAAAAAAAAAAAGAAAAAAAAAAAGAGAAAAAACTCATTTAACACTTGCAAAATGTCCACTGCAAAATGGCTTGAGTGGAAAAACAAATATATCTTCAAGACCCTCATGTGCCATGCACTTTTTGGTGCAGTTGGACATCAAATTAGTTTGTTTTCCACGAGTCACGAGCATGCCCTCTTCTGAGAGGCCAGCAGGCCTAAATTAAAAAAGCTACTTAAACCAGAGAGCTGTCAAGGCCACTAGTTCATTAAAATAACCTAAAGAGTTGCCACAGCCACTCATTTCAAGAGAGAATCCCCACAAGCACAATCACATTTTTGCACAGAAAAACTAGTGTGCAAACCCAATGACCTGTGCAGTTAAGACTAATGTGAACATATCATATACAAACAATTATGAAAAACAAAACAAAAATAAATGAGTAAAAAAATGGTTGGTTTTAACATATCAATATATTAAAAACCTTGGACATGCATGGCATCACAGAGAAGAGGAAACATTCCCCTACAGGACAAAACAAAGACTTAACAGAGCTGTGTTTGCTTTTATGCTTCTCTAATGCGCCCCTGCCCCGGCCCCCCACAGCACTGTGCCAGGGGCTCCGCCTGTGCCAAAGGGAGTGTGTTCGGAGTGTGTCGTCTCACAGGGGCTCAGTCAGCCATCTGCTGCTGTACTGAAGCCAGCTCGAGTCTGATCCAGGCCCAGCCCGGCCCAGCAGGCCCGCTGCTGCAGCCCCACAAAGAGGACTTCCTGCTGGGAATGTGCTTGGGGGAGGGCTGGGCAGACAAAGACAGGCAGGAGCCCTTTGACCTGGGCCATGGCCCGGTGAGGCAGACGGCCCAGACAGACAGCATCGTGTCTGCTCTGGCCCCTCCCCAATTTGATCAGGGCTGGACGCGCAGAGTGAACACAATGAAGGACAGGGCCTCCACTCAATTCATCTGTAGGAAGGTTTCGCTTTTCCCTGAACAGAACCCCCTCTCGTCTGGTCCCCCTTAACTCACAGCCACAACACTGGCCCTCACCAGACCGCCTCCCCAGAGACTCTACTGGCCGTCTGTCTTTCAAAAACCTAACCCCGCAGCATTGCCCTTTCATTTCTCTGACCTTTTCTGTGGGAATGAAACAATGTAAATGTATGTTCAGTAACTCACTAAGTCAAAATAAAGACAAATATATTTTCAGTGGGGTTGTCTCTTCTCCTGTTGGCAAGCACCTAAGCTGTAGTGGTGAGCTTTTGAATGGTCCGGTTGTAGTACTGGGTGGTCAGAGACTCAAGGGGGCTCCAGCGATGAGCATGCAGCTCAATGACCTCCATTAGGAGGGAGCGGGTGAGTGGAGACTCTGATGGACACAGCATCTTGTCCCGCACGGCTGCTAAAAGCTCTGTCATCATCCCTGGGAGCTGCTCCTCCAGAAGGTGCCCAGTGCTCTGGAGCTGCAACACAAGAGCGGAGTTCAGACTCACAGTCGTGTCCCTTCTGACGTGCAGTGCCAGACGGTCTGACACCTTGTTACCGCGGGCAACCGAGGGAGAGAGGAGCGTGCAAAGAGCTGTTTTGGACAGAGCGCTTTTCATTGGCTTAAAGGGTTGTAAAATGTTTCAGCTTATGTTAAAATATAAATGCACATTTTTCATACTTTTAGTTAGCTCAGTTATACTGAATGTCAAATAAATTGTAACGCTAATATATAAAAGCCATGTTGTGTTCTTTCGGTTGTGATCTTTTAATTTCCTTGTGCTTCTGTTTATTCATAATTATATAGAACCGGTTGGGTAAAGGAAACTTAAACAAGCCATTTTCAGTGGACGCTACATGCAAGCAGAAACACGCCACATGTGACGTTGTATACTAAAGAATGGGATTATCAGTGTCTGCCGGGCACTGCCAGGGTAACGTACCTCCATCGAGCAGCAGAGGACTGCGTCCTCCTTCACTTCTCTGGAATCCAGCAACTACAAAATAAAAGAACAAACTCAGGAACTATTCTGCAACACGGCAAAAATGAGCCACCTATAATGAAATTCATTATCAGAATAGATATAACTTCAAGACACGCAAACTCACAGTATGTGGGTCGAACCAAACAAGTCTGATATGCAAATAAAGCACATGATGTATATTTGGAGCAGACCACATGCAGAGATTAAACAAATGCAAGTGTTTGTGTGTCTATTTATCAACGCACAAAAAGAGTGAAAAAGAACTAATTCAAAGTGTAAACATTTCCAGAAACATTTTAAATCTTGGAAGACAACAGACGAGGGTTTCAGCCTGGCAAACAAGGCAGTTATCAAACACCAGCCTGCACTGTATCTGCATACACACGCAGCCATGCCAAAAACAAACAGTGGAGCTGATAAACATGCTAGCTGGCTTTCCCCCTGGTCTCCAGCCTCATGGACAGATGGGCACACAACGGGCACTGGTACAGAAACAACGCAGAGGCCATATACTACTGCCAGGTTGAACTGACGCACGGGAGAAACAGAAATGTGCCATAAATCTGACCTTGACAAAAGAAAGACATGCGTTGAGAGAAAATACAAGTGGGTCTGGGAGAGAGGAAATCATAACGAAACGAAGGCTCAGATAAACCTCTGAAGCCAACTGTTGTCCTTCAGCAAACGCTTTGAAGCCTTTACTGCTTCTGAGGATAACGGCAGAAAAGAAAAATGGACTATACTGACTGAAAAACATCGTAGCGAATCGTGCTTTACAGCTGAACTACTTTGGAAAAACACACATATGAAGAAAGAACTGTGGCAAAACGGTTAAAAAAAACGCTTTTGTGGAACACCATCCAGTGACCAGACACTGACTTTCTATAGTGGAAGTCAGAGGCTTTTCCAACTCCCAGTGAGGCTGCTGCGGCGCACACGTCAGCTCCCGACTGTGGCTGAACAGGGCGTGGTGACAGTGCGCCTGTTTGATGTGGGAAGTCAAGTCTTGTCGTCCTTGGAGAAGAGAGCTCCGCCACAAGCTGGATTAGCTCATAATGAGTTCTCTGGGGAGGCCACTGCCAAGTTTATATTAAAACGGTCTAATCTATAGTCTTCCATCATCACCTTTCCCGTCTGCAGCACAGAATTTCCCTTATCCTGCTTTCCCTGCACCTCACTTCTAAGGCTCCGGCATGCCACACATCTATACGTCTGCCTTAAAGGGATTTCCATAAGCGGGAGTGATCTGCATATCTACGAACTCACATAAAACTTATCTTAAAACACTAGCAAGACAGATCTGCGCCAAGTTGCATCATCAACAGAACACTGATTAGTTACAATATTGTTAGAAGGTACAAAATCAGCCAGTAAAAGTCATTGATTTAACTTGTAAAATGATAGTAAGCACCGCCGTTGAATAAAAGTAAGTTAATGGCTGATCTGGACATTGGATAATGAAACACGTGTTGTTATGTCACTTGTATAGACGTCATATTTTTAATACCACCTGCGTATGGGCCATGCACCCAGTTAGAACGTCCCAGCCACTTCACAGAAACATAAGTTACAGCGACTTCACAGAAACATAAGTTCCTCCCCATTTTACGTCTCGTAATTGTTTCGACCCAACAGCGAGTCTGACCACAGTCTGTGCTTCTACTTTCCTCTTCAAGTCTGCTCATCAACTTCCTCCTCGAGCAGTCTCTTTGCCGATACCACTTCCATATCGTGGTCTGTCTGCGGTGGCAACACTATTGTTTCTACAGAGACAGAGGAACTGAGTAAGAGAGAACATGACCGGCTGATGAGAAATAACCGAAGGGTCGCGACGCTTTCTGGAACTGATGCTGTGCTGGACGTTTGGGCCGCAAAGCAAACCCATGGCAGTGTGTCGAGGTGCACTGCGCGAAGCGGTTACCTCTCGTAGACAGGTGAAGATGGGACACACCAGCACTCTGTACGGCTGCCCGGTGCTGCTCCTCATGGCACCGAACACCTCGCATAGGAATGTGATGAACCCCAACCACTTCTCCACGTCTGTCTGTCGAAACTGCTCGCGGCTGAAGAAATCCCTCTGCGGAACAAACACACAGATACAAACACACGCGCTCACAAAGGATCTTAATCATTAAAGGAAGGGAATGGTATAGGTAGGTCGGCAAATGTGCTACACACCAATACAGAAGGTGACTTGTCTAAAATAGTATTAACTAAGATATTCCAGAGAGTCCAGAGACAGCAATATAAAATATCAATGAGAGAGGAAGAAAACAACTAAAGGCGTAATGAGTTCAGTACAAACAAGTGTATTATGTGTAGTTAGAATATGATCATCCTCCAAGGGCATAAATCAAAAACAACAAGCTAAAAGATGAATTGGAGATTTAATGCTGGGGAACTTGATTTTCAACACATGAAAGTTCCAATCTCTCTTTGGCCTTTGGCACATCGCTGTGGTTCAGGGTGATCACATTTTATGAATACAATAAGTTATGATGAACAATGTATCTGAAAATATTTTGGTGTTTAAAAATATGTGTTTTCATATTCTGGTAAAATTTGTGTCATGTGGTGAGACAGCCCAAAAAATGAGGATTTAAAATCAATGCAAGCTTATATTTTACTTTTGGGCATGACACCAAATGATGTTTCTCACTTAAAACTCATATCTTTTCACTTATTTAAAGAAGCTGCCAAATACTTTCTATATGTATTATATTTATTTACATTTATTAGACTAGCAAAAAAGGCTTTCAATAAAAGCCTGTTGGAAAAATACATTAAGATAATTTGTCTGATGAAACTAATTAAATTAAACATGGATAAACGTGAAAATGGCAAACTATGTCATTGATCCATGTGCAAAGCTTTTTCAGAAGGTGATGTCCTCATCCCCAAGTGTAACATAGCGATACAATACATACGTGAACAAGTGTTCACAAGCAATAATATTTACCATTTCAATGTGCTGCTTTTACAAAATACTTTTATAAGAAAGAAACAATATCCTCTTTTACCAAGTAGCGCACACCAGATTTAAGATATTGTACAGTAGAATGTGTTGGTGTGGGCCTACAGAACAACTTCACAGGTAAAAGGTTACTTTGACTACAATAAAGTGACGCATTCCTCAGTCACACACTAATTGGCTCCATAATGAGTTCCAGGACTCGGCAAGCAGCATGGTTAATGATGGCCTTCATGAGACCGCTTATGACATTTCAAAAGTTTTAAAGCTAAAGGCCCAAATGTCAAAGAGAGGAAGGGGGTCCAGAATAAAGACAAGTGGAAGACCACACATCTGTGAATGGACTCGGTTACTGTCGTGTGGAAAAAGAGATAAAGATCTTGGTTTGGAAAGGAAATGTTAACATCTAAAGAACGGAAATGTGCTTAGTTGATCTTCAAACGCTTTGGACAAACAAGTTTAGATGTTATTAAAAATCTTACACATTTTCTCATGAGCAAATTTGTAGGATTTGTAGAGAGCATTTTGGTCAACAAAACCTTTGGTTAGTTGTTTTTAATAGTGTTTTATAAAAAACACATTTGATTGGAACATCATAGGCCATTACTACGCTTGAACTAAAAGGAAATATAGCACTTTAGTTGTATATTTGCAGTTTGTCACAAAAAAAATGTCAGTCACCTACTGCACTTATAGAAAGTACCTAGTACCCACCTCCAGATGTACATCTGCAGAGCTAATTTGAGAGGAAGGACGTGTGCAGTGGACACATGTAAAAAACAACTAGGTTGACTTTGAATATAAAAAACAATTGTTGATTTCTTATTATTTGGGAGTTTAATCAATCAAAACATTTCAATTGTAAAATGTGTGAGCAGTATTTTGGAAGTGTTAGAGACAAAAATAAAAAAGGACAGGTTTGTCTTCATGGTGCTCTTACCTGCAGCAGATTGAGCAGCAGAGATCTAAATTTGGTTCCCTCCACCATGAACATGGCCATCCTGTCACACAACTTGGCAGCAGTGGCAGCAAAGCTCCTGTCCGACACCGCCTTGGAATAGATGGCACTGACCACCTGAGAGAGGCTCTCCTCAGAGTGGGCGGAGCTCTGGGCCTCCTCCATGAAAGAGACCAGCTGCTGCTCCACTCCACTGCTGTTACTCCTCATGCTGTTGAGGAGCTCCACCAGTCGGTCCATGCTCTGGCCCCTGCGGCCCGACTCCACACAAGCCACTTCCTGTGAGAGACGGCAACACATTCACTCATTTTGCTTTGACATTCAGGTACAAATACAAACCTTTCTTATTTGTGTGGCAGCATTTCAAGACAAGACATTGAAGATAGTGTGAATAAATGAAATGAAATGTAGATGTGAACTCCTGTGTGACAAATGTCACTTTGCTTTCTGTTTTGAACAGAGCAAGTCACCACATGTCAATAATGGATAACATGATAATTACTGCGTTCATAAATGTCAGAACATGGGGCACCAAGCATGTAATGTATGCAACCAGCTGAACAACTCAAGTTTGAGGAGAAGACCATCTTTGACAGTATTCCTGCTCTTTTTACTTATTCACTGGCACCATTGAAGATAATGCTGAATAATTTGTGTTGCCTGCAGAGACCAATGATGAAGATGAGCTTGGTCTGGTTGATACAAGTTGAGAGCAGCAGCAGTGGGCTGGTTGGTGATTTAATGCCCACAGTGGAAATCATTCAAAAATGTTCATCTAATACTCAGTTGTTCGTGGTAGTTGCTTGTACTTGAATCCCTGTGAGAAGGTGCCTCTTTGAATGCTAAATAACTGAGCAGATAAATGACTCAAGCATGTCGGTGCAGGATGACCTTGCTTGTTTGCAGGTCTGAATATCAAAACGATGGTGTATATTTAAAGTAATAATAAGACTTTAATGGTAGCATACTTGTATACACCTCCTGACTGGCTTAATACTGACTGACGGGCAATAAGCAGCTTTCAGTACCTTGTCCTTTAGCCTCTTCCTCAGCCCCTCTTTAGAAGACTGCAGCAGGCTGATTTTGAGCTGCAGTGACTGACCCTTGTCCTCTCCGCCTGGTCCGGGGGTCTCTTTGTTAAGGGTAAAGTCTGTACAGTCATTCTTGGTAGTTATGGACTGTGGTTTGGGTGGTTCAGGAGGACTTCTAGCGGAGGCGTCCTCAGGCTCCAAACTCTGTCTTACATTCTTTGCATCTTTGTCTTTGGTAGTTCTTGGGGTAAATTCTTTTGCCCCCACACCATCTGTCTGTCCGTGCTCTTGACCTTTCTGATTGTGCCAGCGGCGGTTCTGGCTGTATCCATACTGTGTGTGTCCTCCTTGGTGCTGCCCATGACGCGGGGGTCGACCGCCACTTTTATTGTCTCCCAGTTCACTTGGGTTGTGGTTTGGAGATGGCTGCTGATCTCTCGGATGCTGTGGTGCCTGCTGAATGTGCTGCGACTGGTTCTTCCCACCGCCTCCTCCACCTCCTCCACCTCCTCCACCTCCACCACCACCACCACCTCCCTGTGGTCGCTGCTGTCTCCTGGAATGAGGACAATTATTAGTTAGACTCGAAACAAATTTACAGCAATGGAAGTGCCGCTCTTACACACTTCTATTAAAACCACAAACACATTGATGGATAAACAACAAAACAAACAAGCAAAATCACTGCGAAAGCCAATGGCTGCTTACATATGGTCCCACAATGTCCCTGTGTTTTGCTGTACTGCATTGCTCTGTGCTTTACACGGCTATGGCTGTGTGCTTGACACAGCCGCTGACATATGCTTGTGCGGATTAGTCACCCTGACACTAAGGAGCTAGCCGCTATCTGCTCCGGCCACAAACTGCATGCTCTAGGACAGGGAGTGCACTTTTGGACTCTGGACTTTGGAGACCTACTGTCCGTCCAGGGAAAATGAAGAGAATGGGCAGATGAAATGTGATGAAATATATCAAGGGCAAAAGTGCATAATCTGATAATATTGTAATAGGTAACACTCAACGTTTTAGAGCAGGGCTATTTGATTATGTTTCCCATTGGGGCTATCGTCTGGAGGCCGGGCTACAACATCCAATATCCACAAACAACTGGCAACAGAACTCTATTGTAGTACTCTGAAGTAAACAAAACAAGTAAAACAATATATTGCTAACCAGACTTGAACTGGAGCAGATCTAGAACTAGACCTTGTCCTGAAACAAGACTAAACATATTATATGTCACATCAGGCTTAACTAGACCACCGAATCTGAACAAGGACATTAAGGTCTTAAATATAAATGGCATTACAACATCTGATTCAATTGGTGTTAACAGCTTTGTACAGTAGAGTACTGAATAACGGAGCTGACATAGTGTAGTAAGGCAATATGGTCTGGCCCATGGCCCATTTTATGGGCCAGACCATTTTGCTTGGCGCTAATTGTGGCATCTCTGCTGCTGTTCACTGTAGGCCAGAGACGAGGCGTCTGTCAGGCTTCAATGCAATGTGGTCCAGTCCATGGCCCATTTTAACATGATGGGCCGGAATGTATTGCTTAGTGGTCTATAATGCATTTAATATGTGGGATTCCCATTATCATAATAGCCTAAAATGGTTTGATTCTGTTGCTAATCTGTTGCCCTTGCAAAGCTTTATAAAACAGTGAAGAAGTGAAAGGGAATCAAAAGAATACGGAAGTCGTTAAAAGCTCCAAAATGCTAAAGTGAGCTGTACATATGCATTGCAGGCACTATTGAATGAGTTATCATAATGCAATCATTTTTTATTATAAACATAACATTACTAGGACATAAAAAAGCAAATAGTGGTGGTGTAAATGACGTGTTGAATGTTGAGATCTCAGCTGCTTCCCACAAATTCCCCTGTGTGGAGAGAGATGCAGTGGCTACTGTAGCTGTTAGTTTAGATCTTCCTCTAATAAGCCAGTGTGTGGATGCACTGGTAGAGCCCAGAGGTGAATGTGAGACAGTTATAAAATGTTAATCATATTTAATGGGTGCGAGCTGTGTAGTAGCTGTTGCTGGGATTTATCGACCCATCAGTCACAATACTGCCACAGCGATGTTTATATTGAGGATAGATGAGCCGACCACTGATTCAATTCCATCTGCCAATATCAGGTTTCGCAGAAAACATGTTCTCTCTGCTTACTGCTTCATCAAATGAAGACTTTTATGGGTAATGCAATATATATATATTTTTTTTTTGTTTAGATTATACACTGAACGTCTGTTCATGTTGACGTGGCATGGATGCCAACATATTTGGTTCCAACTCAAATATTTAGTTTTCTCTTATTTGTGACAATAAATGGTGATAATAAATTATTTGTTTATAATATCATGTGTGCTTCCCCACTTACAAAATGTATATAGCTGTACATCAGAACCAGTGACGTGTCAATCTTGGGGAGAAAAAACGTAAAGGCGATTTGAGAACTCAGGCGGAAGTGCGCATGCCACTCCCCCGTGTGGACTGATATAACACACACGTGCGTTTGTTTATTAGAGCGACGGATCGCATCACATCTCTCGTCTCCCGTAGATTTCCGTCTCTTCAGAGACAGCTCGAACTGTCTTTCTTCGTCCTAATTTTGTCCCGTACACTGAGGGAACTATATTATGATAGATCAATGCGCTTAGACACGCAGAAACGTGGGGACGAGCCACACGCGGCTGCAGGTGAGCGATAGGTGCGTTATATGATTGATACGTGGCAGGACTAATCGGCAGTCCACGCCACGAGGAAATAAGACTTAGATTTGGGCCAAAAAAATCGGCCATTACGCCTTTAATTAACATGTAATTATATTTGTCATTTGGGATGTATTTTAAACCCTCTTTCCCTTTGAATCCAATATGGAATAATATTTTTTCCAAATTAAGAATATCAGAATTTTTGCATGTCCTGTAACTCCCAGGGAGGAGCGACGTGAGGCAGCACCTCGCTCAGCCTCTCGGAGCACTCTATGACTCACAAACTGTGCAAGTGCGATGCAAATGATGTGTCGCTGTCCCTCTGTGTATAACAAATAAAACACTCAGACGATGTGCTCTGTACTTCCATATTCTGGATAATGTATGAAATGTATTTCTGAAACGTGTTTTAGGTTTGCAGATTCATTATATAGTAGTAAAAGCAGTAAAATTTCACTCGGTGAGGCAAACAATACGCCTGACTCATGGCAGAGGGCGCTCCTGAGCCCATGGGCTGTTGAATCGTCTTCGTTCTTGAACTTGTTTATTTCTTATTTACAATCCGGCTTATCAAAATGTATTTATTTTGGCTTGAAATATGCTCAATTGGAATTGACCTTAAATTGCCGTTAAATAAAAAATGTGTTGCATGTTTGTGTAAAAAATGCTGATATCAGATATATAGCATAACTCATTGCCTGTTGTTAATCAAATTATGTTTAAGGGGCACTTTTGGGTTCATTAACATTTGTAAACTTGACTACGAAAAGAATCATTAGCCATGAACCTCACAGCACGTCACTGATCAGAACCAACAGATCAAATATGAAAGGAGAAGTTCCAATTTCATATTAAGAAAAAAATAAAAAAAATATATCTAAAAATAACATATACATTATGCTTTTAACTTCACAATAACATGTGCAATGATTATGTTTATCTGTCTGGCTCCAGGAAGCACTGACCTGGTTGAGACTTGCCGTTTCCCCCCAGGACCAGTGGGCAGAAGCACTGTTAACTGCTCTCGGTTCAACTGTTCAATGGGTCTAGATGAGAGAGGGGGGAGGACGTGGAAATGCAAGTGGTGGGAGGTGTGAAAGTAAAAAATAAATAAATAAATAGAATAATGGATGAAAGCAGGAAAAAAAGAAAGAAAAAGCAGCAAAAAAGAAACAAAACACTCAAACTACAAGTGGATAACTATATGAATAATCAGCATGCAGTAGAAATATATGATGAATATGTCAATGATGTGAGTAGGACTCTTTGGGTGTGTGTCGATCGGAGTCAAATGGCCCACGGGGAGAAAGACCTACTATTAAAAATGTGGGATGGAACGTAGAAAAAGAACCATTTCTCCAAACATACTCATGGCTTGATTTAAGAGAATAAAACCAGAGGAAGTGCATTCAATAGAAGGTTAGAAAAAGTGGAGGAAAACCAAGCGATTTTGCCCAATCAAGTATATGTGTAGCATGTTAGCTCCCTTCGTCTCTGTGCTGTGAGCAGTAAGCAGCGCATTCCAGTAAATCACTACTAATTTCAGCCCGGCTTGACGTGCCTACTAAAGTAGAAACACATGGACTGCCTCCCTGTACTTTTCCTTCCTGCCACAGCCAGCCCACACTCGTCTCGCAGTCCCCCTCACATTCTCCTCCCTGCAAAGCCTCCAAGTTGCACTCTGGGCTCGCCAAGTCTCTTTGTTTGTGAGCTTT
The DNA here is from genome assembly GCF_026437365.1 of Eucyclogobius newberryi. Lineage (NCBI taxonomy): Eukaryota > Metazoa > Chordata > Actinopteri > Gobiiformes > Gobiidae > Eucyclogobius > Eucyclogobius newberryi. Next base: position 44,764,848 of record NW_027315834.1, on the reverse strand, counting down.
AATAAATTGGCTTCTACGGTATGACACTTTCTTTTTTTTTGGCGATGTTTTGAGTGCCTTGTTGGGTTTGTTCATGCTATAACACATTATTTAAACGAACCGGACTCAAATGATCCACAACAGAAAATTCTAATGAACAAGTTGGATGAGACGTCGTTTGTATTCTCAGAAGCGACCACCACATCCTGATGATTGCACCAAATCCAAAAGACTGGGATTGGGATAACGTGGCAGAGAAGTGATGGTTTTTTCTGGTGCTCAAAATATTACAGAAAATTGTGACCTCTTTTTTGCACTTGCTCCTGCAGTGAAATATATTTTACATGTAAAATAAGAATAAAATGATTATCATATGATGCAAGAACAACAACAATGTACACCATACTTGCAAACTACATATAAATACTACTATGTAATACTAATACTAATATGCTTTGTGAGAGTGTTGCGGCCAAATCATTTGCTAGTTTAGTATGTTTTGTTTCTAGTTTGGAAGCACTGATGAGTATGTTTTAATTTTGGGAAAACAAAGCAATATTATAGCAGTTCTCTGTGGATCAATTTGTACAATGTCGGTGCACTTTGTTTATATTTCATAAAAAAATGTAGGAACTAAAGTTCCTTTGCCAAATAATTTAAATTCCCTTTATTTCTTTTAAAGTTTATAATCGTACACAAAAGCTCCAGCCGCAACTCAATTATCCTCCGAGTTGAAAACAAGGTTGAACATGTTCTTGTCCATTTGGTCTAGCTAAAATTTCCTCTTTTTAAAACCACAAATACGACACAAACATTTTCCTTTTTCCCCCCGTCTCGTAGCAACTGAAGAACAGTTTTCCAATGACATCAGGCCAGGGAGCAAGAAAATGAGACGGTGCCATTTTCCCCCTTCATCTTAGGGACCTGGATTCAACAAAGTTTGACGTGGCTGAACAGCATTGAGATTTTTTGTGATATTTTGAGTGTTTACAATTAGAGAAAGGCATGTTGGGACAAAATGGAGTGGCAGCGTAAAGCCTGTTGAGACAAGCCAAAAGGTTAGATTTCTAAAAGCACAATTAGTGGCCAAAGAAGCTTGAGAACAGTGATTAATTAGCATTCCACACCCCACTTAGTTGAGTGACAAAGCTTTGAATGTCTCTTTTTCCTGTCTGCTCTTGCGTGTGGAGCATGCATTGCGGTCTTAAGATGGCTTTGAGGAAACTTTCTGTCGGTGTTAGTGTATGTGTAAAGCATGTACCGTCGATCGGTCCTTTTACGCCGGAAAAGCTTTTTGGTGTTCAAAATTTCAGCCTCATTGGGAAGTGGAGGAAAGACCTGAGAAAACAAACAAAACAAAAAGAATTAGGTTCTACACAGTGCAGTCATAAATAACTGTAGTATCAACTGTGGAAAAAGCTTTAATTCCACCAACAGGTGAACACTTTGAGTTAAGCACCACGCACTCACCCTCATTATCTGTAGTTACCATAGTTACGAGTCTAGCGCAGTGCAATACCTGACATTTTGGTTTTGTTGGATTATAGGGTATTTTGGACCAGTATTGCCAATACCGATACCATTTACTGTTTTATACTAAGAACATGGTTGATAAATCACAAAATAGTTCTAAAATATATTAAAGAATAAAAGCACATATATTTTTGTTTAGGATTTACATGACATCTTCAGACTACAGTTTCCATCTCTCCTACTGACAGTGACTGTGTCCCTCCTCCACCTTCACTACACCATGCACACACGAGACTATTACGAGTTCCTGTCCACTTTTATGATCTAAACAATTATTCTAGTTACGTGCGCACTGCCGTGTGTTTTGTACAATCTTGTTGCTGAGTCCATCTCTTGCAGAGCGAGCAAACCCATCCTCTGAGTGAGGAGGAAAAGGGTGGAGTTATGTGGGCGTTACCAATTAGAGAGGAGCTGCCCACTGATCAAATATGCCAAACTGTAGCCAAATGAAAGAAATCTTGTGAACATAAAAAGCAACTATAAACTAAAAAATCAAAGTCAACATGGGTATTGATGCAATACCCATGCTGACTTTGATATTGACATTTAGGATCCTTAGCCTATGCCATGTTTGTTTCCGGGCAGATATTATAGTCATACAGTCAGCTGCATGGTCAGAGAGCTCAAGAGAAGGGAAAAACCTCCCGTCTCTTTAGCAAAGTAACAATAAAGAAAATTGGAACTAGGCTAACTTCTATCGTTTACTAGCCACTACTAGCACATATTGCTTTTAAGAGTGATAGAATTAGGGATGCACCAATATATCGGCCCAGTATTGCCTGACAGTTGACTCTGCCGTCCCTTTACAGAAAAAGGAAGAAAACAACAGCTCCGTGGACAGAGGCTTTAGTCTGATAAATAGGACTGTTTGTCAGGTGTCACAGTGTCAGGACTGTAAAAAATGTCTTGTGCAGTGGCTCAACACCCCGATTTGCAGTGCATGCGGTACGGCCCATAGGCCCATAATAATGCATGTAAATTGAGGTTGAACTTGAATTATATCAACAAAAAATAACAGCAGACATAAGTGACAGCAGGCATGTGTACATTATTGGCCAATATTATGCAATATTTAAACTCAATCAGCCTCTTCTCATATTGAGTTTACTTTTGTCTTCCACATATACAGCACCAATGCATAGCTCATGTTTATGCTTTTACTATAAATCTATGTGTGGAGGAGGAGGATAATGGCAGACTGGATAGTAGTTTAGTTTTGAGTCTGTTTGGCTGCATCTTCTCACTGGATTTTAACCACATTTACTTTTGGTTTATACGTTTACCTGGACCCAGGTGGAGGAGGATTACAGCCAAGTGTAGATCAAGTCTTCAATGCGGACAACAGACCGAGACGTGGATTTAGGCACAGCGCGCAGACTTTTCATTTTTGAGAGGATATAAGGGCAACTCTGGACATTCAGTTTTTTTGATTGATAAGCTGATACATTGTGCTTTGTTTGGGTAAATGTAGGCTTGTGTTAAAAGATCGTGGTGTTTGTGTAGAATGTAGAGACCTGCACACCTGCGCTGTTACGTCTGTGCCATGTATTTATTGACTCACCAACGAGATTCATTTAATGCCATGGCAAAACTCCCGCCTGCTCGAGACTGAGCCGAGTCTGATGGCAGAACACGGTGACAGTTTTCTTAAAAGGCAGAGGGTGAGGAAACATGAACTTCATTCAACTTCATTAAAATGTAAAATGTGGTTACTGTTGCGGCTTGAGTCCTTTTGCCATTTTATTAATCATAGATCAACTTAGCTATAACCTGGCACAAGCATCTTTCCTAAACTAATAATAATATATTAAACTACTGCGGTATTGCAATATTGAGATTACCGCGACAGCCCTACTGATAAATAATCTATAAGCGGTTCTCTGGAAAATAAAATGAAACATTATACATAAGGCTACTTTATAATTGTGGCATTGCTTATTTTGTGTGTTTGCCAAAGGTTGTTATTATAGGGGTTGCGACTGAAAAAGGTGCACAAACACTGGTTTAGGAGCGTGTAACAAAGCACCATCTCGGGAATTGTTGAGGCCCTAATTGAATCCAGATGTGATGCAAGAAAAATACTGTGAACTGTATTTTTGTGGTAAAAATGGACACTTTAGACCGTTTCAGGAAAAATCCTACAATATCTACGAGTTCCATCTTGGAAGTCTGTGGGGACGACAAAGAAGGCGGAGTCCCATGAAGAATGAAAGACGAATGGTTGCATGTTTGGCTACTGTAGTTCTCCTCTAGGATATCATTAGATGTAATTCTGCCTTCAAATAGTAACCAGATGACAGTGAGCAGGGAACACACAAGCTAAAGGGTTCGGAATGGAAAATATACACTACAAGTTACCGTTATAATTAAGACCCATAACAACACAACGTAAGTATCTTATTGGACAATCTCAACTTAAGACTTAGACAAACTTAACTGATCCACAAGGGAAATTACTTTCCACAGCTAATATGTATCCTTTAACTAATAATTAATAACCTTGAAAACTCAAGCTGATTGAAAGAAAGGGTCTTTAACAGAAGAGAAAATATTGGTCGTAATAAATAATAAAAACACACGTATGGCTTTATGTACTTGGAGCCAACACGTGACAAAGAAACAGGAGGGTAAGAAGAGCTTTTGAAAGCATGCTGCACTGTATGTGAATGTCCTATCAGTTGGTGGCAGTCAGCGTGTGGTAGATCAAAGCTGAGCTGGTCAGCAGCCAGAGAACCTCTGACCCCGCGGCAGCCATAGCCAGCCCTGTGGACGTGACAGGGATAGTGAAGGGGGGCTTAAGAAGCAAGAACACCACTGAACCACAGGAAAGACAGATACTGACTTAGGTTGAATATTGTACATATCACACAGATCTTTCTCCTAATATGGGTATCTGCTGGTGCATCCCCAATTGCAATTACTTAATGCAATCTGATTGTGTACTCTATTTGAGTGTTTTTAATAAAAAAAATGCCAGCACGATAAAACACAGCAGGGTAAAATTTCAGGCCAAAAAAAAGACTGAAAGTAAATTATGTCTTGTTGGAATAGCATAAATTGAAAAACAAGAACTCTTGCTGTGAGGGGACTTTCCCCTCCACATTTTCTGGTGGAGGGTCCGCCACCTGCCGTCTTACTTTGCCAGGAACATTCCACAATATGGTATAAAACTGATCTATCTCCATGGAGAATGTTCGATAGTATGGTTATAACTTCATCTCCATGGAGACATGCAGGTGGTGTGCCCACCACCCTGCGCAGTGTGGCTTAAATCAGCGTGAACATATTTAATGTTCAAAATCTAAATACTATCAAAGGATTGCATAGATTTGAGAAAAATACCCCTTTCCCACAGTGAGTTGTTGCTCATTAGATAACATTTTAAGAGCACACAAACTGTACACCGTTTCAAACTTTACAAACTTTCAAAACAAAAAAATGCCAGGGTACAAGGGTACATGTCTCAAGGAAGGAAAGTAGGGAAATGAGCAAAGAGCGCAGCATGTAGAATAGAAATGAAACAATAATAGAACTTTGAGTTTAATGGCATAGAAAGTGAAGTGTGCATCTTCCTGTTCCCTCCAGTGTACAACTATTCTGCTATGGAGCTCATTCACTCAGTCCATTGTTCCTTTAAGCTTATTTATGTTACAAGGGCCCTCGGCCAAGAACAATAAATTTTGAACTGCCCCGCGGGTGGCATTACAAGACGGGTTGTTGAAGAGAGAAAAGTATAGTGAGAAAGAATGACTGAAAATACAAGAAGGAAGAAAAGGAGCTAATGAAATAAAAGAAAATAACAGTCATGGATCAACTGCCTGTTTGTCGTTGTCGTTGTTGTTTTTAAATGGTGCATATACCGCCATCTACTTTATTCTTTAGACTTTATTCTGTGCTTTATACTTTAAAACACTGGATCCTTTAGACTCTTGTTAGATACTGTGGGTATTAATGTGCAGAATATTTAAATGTTAACTCTAAAATATATATTAATAATGACAATAGTTCTTCTTCTTTATCGCATATACTTATTTTGAGTCTATACATATCTGGTGATTTGTTGCATATTGACATCATACTTTTGCTTCATGTAGTAAAAAGCCATGCTACTTAAAATGCTACAGATTCTCACAGTCTTTGCTGTGCTGAAAACTGGTAGATATCCACTTCACTTATGTCTGAAATCAAGTTGAGATTAGGCATTTCTCAAATTGACTTTGTGTAAAACCCCATGTTGAAGGATTTGTGGGCCTGTGTTCCGTGATCCCTACATTCTGCCTTTCATGTAAGTTCCACTGCAGCTGAAGCTTGCCAGCGGAGCAGAGATTTAAAGGTGCCACAGTCAGGTATAATGGGTGATGTGTGATAAGAGGCAAAGATGTGAGGCTCTGACATCCATGTCTCATTTAATAAGCGAAGTGAAGCCGCGGATAGACAGGTGCATCAAAGTCCTCGCCTGCAGGGGGAGACGGAGCCACTGCAGATCAAAGTGTCAGCCAGAAAACTGGGAAAATATAGAGCACCTATTGAAATGTAATCAGGTGACTCCTGCAAAGGTTTCAGATGATTACAGCTCTGTAGAGGCCATTTTAAACAGATAAAAGGACAGCACATGTCATAAGTACACCCCAGTTCAACTTATTAATATTAATGCAATACAATATTTGCATAGCCCAAATGTGATTCAATGGAGTGAATAATTCGATTCAAACTTAGATGAATATGTGGCGTCTACATTTGGTTAGTTTTCTTCAAAGATAAGTATAATACTAGTGTATTACTTTGGATAATCTCTCTCAGAGATTGGGTGACTTTGCCCCAAGTGGTCATGGACACTACATGGACATTTGTAATCTCTTGTACATCTGAATTTGCGAAGAGACGCCCCATCAACAAACAAAACGGCACAATTTTAAAATCCCGTTCATCATGTTGACTATTGTCAGGAAAATGTTGAGCCAGGAATGATCCACGAGTGGACAGCACTAAAATATGATTCAAACCATTTCTTCCATGACTAGTAGCTTGTCAAAACTGTATCGTCTGGTTGATGCTTAAAAGTGTGGCTGATTCTGCTTGAACAGCTTAAGGCAATAGTTGTTTTGCTCTGTGGCATGTGTCCAGGTGCCCTGCTTCCACCTCTTAGACCCTCCCCTGCTCACAGTGAAACCAGTGCAGCATACAGCAGTCATGACGCCGGCAGTGTGTGGGTAGCAAGAGTCAACCAGAAGTAAAAGCCAGGACAATGACAGGAACCGCGTGCAGGGAGGGGGTCGCCGGTTCGCCATGACCCCCTGCATATTGTTTTACTGCCCACCAATATTTGAAGGATGGATGGGAAGACTGAAGGACAACACCATAAGAGGACAGAAGAGCTCCCAGGGTGATGAAGACCAGAGAAAAGCGGAAACAGATAATATGAAGATGTAGGGAGAGACTGGTCAAAAATGAGACAGGCAATATTATGCTTGCTGTGTGACAAAAGAAACACCATTTGCAAATTAATTAGAAGGACTCCTGCAAACTGGCAGCTGAGACACAACCCGCCAAAAGCAGTGAGCCCACCCCCAGTGTCTCTCGGCAGTCCTGCTCTGAGGCACGTACACTTCCAGGCACCGGGGCCAACCAGTCTGTCCTGTCTCTGCTCCAGACTGCAGCTTTGTTCCCGTTGGATGGCTTTGTTCCCTGGACCTACAGACCGGATGTCTTCATGCTGCCTGGTGGCTTTCTCACCCTGCCGCCCCTCATTTATTACATACATGTAATAATAATATTAATTTTAGATTATAGACTAGATAGATATAGATCTAAAAATGTAAGCTAGAAAACACAATACTTAAAACATTATGTGTTATCATTTACATATTCACAAAGTGGAGAATACCTGTGACAATGGAATGTGTGTTTGCTGATTTTAGCAACTCATTTTGCATAAAGTATTATATTTATTTTATTGTAGTGATTCATGCATTTTAATATATGCAGTCAATTTCTCGGCTTTCACTATTATGTTTGTATATACTGTATGTTTATTTTGAAGCCGATGACAACCGAATTCAATTTGCTTAAAACTCCATACATCGTTTACAATGATGTGCTTTTGCAGCCATGTTTTGACATGCCGTCACCTAAAGCTGCAAACACATGGGTGGGTAAATATTTGTTGGCATCGTTTCACAGGTAAATGTAGAGAACTCCCACACAAACCCTCCGGCAACACAAACAGTGTAGCTGTCACAACACTGAGGATCTCGCTGACACAATTGTGCTGATGAGCCAAACATCATGCAAGTGTCCACACTAAACTATGTCAGACTCAGGACAAAAGAAGTGAACCAAGGAAAAAAAAAAAAAATCCCCATTTTACCGGGCAAAAAATCCTATCGAGCTTTTACAATTGCTAGTGGTCGAAGGCAGACTCTGCTTTAAATTATTCTGCTCCTGTTCTAGTATTCCTGAATAGAAATGCCCACAGACTTTCCTGCTATATTGTTGCTAACTGTGAATCCACACAAGACAGTATGAAATACCTGCCACGAATCCACAGAACAAAAACTGTCCTTCTGACTCCTACATTCCTGTGTCATTACAACATGACAGTGGACGTGCCGGCTGACTTAGTGTGTGGCTAGTGTGCATGCAGGATGACATTCCAGAGAGGCCAGTGAAGGTGCAGCATAATCCCAGGGCAAGAGGAGGAAACCCTTTCTCACTGGCCTGACTCACAGCCACACACTCAAACAAGATGTTTTTTCCACATCCCATGGCTCTTTGGAAGTTATTCTGGCTCCTGGAAAAGGGAAGTGATATTGGCAGGAAGTGCGGAAGGTAGATGGGGACTTTGAATAATGTAGCCTTTGAATGATGTAGCCATACAGTAGCTGGAGGTGACAAAGGGGAAAAAGTCTGTGAGCTAATTATGCTAATGCTGCACACAGGGTTTACATTTTGTTTTCTCTAACTTTTGACAATTGAATAACATTTTAGTAAGGCAAAGCGCAATTAACTAAAACCATAATGAAATAATAAAAGCATTTTCATGTCAAATGTATGTATTATACTCCACTGTCATTTGGATGTTACACCTGACCAAACCCTTCACATAATAAATGTACTGCAGTTGAAAGTGATTAGGACGTATGAGCAGATGATGTCCTTTTGTCTCAACTCTAACATTTTGGCATTTGAAAGAAATCGGTAAGCGAAAGAAGAAAACGTTATATCCTTTTGTCACATAAAGCATGGGTAATTAGGGCTGTAGTTGTATTTGCTCAGTGCATTGATTAGTCGAGTAAAAGGGGGCGTGGTATGACGCTGACAAAATCTCTCGAAACTCTTCAGCGTCTCTAATCTGATCCAAACTGCACTCACAAGAGTTTATGCAAAAACAGCGATGTCTACCAAGAAGTGCAAGAGAAAAATGCATAATTCTGTCTAAAAAGGAAGATTACACTAATTTAATCTCAAATTACTACCAAAACTACACAAAATGCTCTTTTTTTCCCTGCTAAATTCTCATAATCCTGGCAATAAAATATTTAGTCGACAATTAAAAGATTTGGTTGACTAAGACACCATTGACTAAAGCTTACAGCCCTTGTACTGTTAAATAAATAAGGACACTTACAGTTCACATAAAGATATTTCCTTTTGCCATTGCCTTCCCCACTGAGGGAATACTGGTCAGATACTGTGCGTTCACTATCTGATCAGCAAAAGTCTTCAACCCCTCACTACTAAGAGACACAAATACTGAATATAAATAAAACAAACTAAACAGACTTGTGGTTTGTCATGCCTCTAAAATATACATGTCCTTAAAGTCTGAACACAGTTTGGTCAAGCTGAACCCTTCTGTGTTTCCTGTGTCAGCGTGTGTCCAATCCTGCAGAGAAATGTAATGGGGCTGATATTTGGTTCACGCTGAATGAACGGAAACTGTAAACTTGGCACTGGAGAGAACGGCAAAAATGAGGAAGGGTTTTTGAAAAAGTTGAGATGGAAAAGCATGAAGAAAAGAGTTCAAATACTATTAAAATGATTTAGTTTAAATATGAATGACCTCTATAATGAACTTGAACACGGCAAATAAATATCAGAATGCACTGAAAACACCAAGTAAACTCACAAATGGAACAAAATGTAGCAGTGAGAAATATTCTGCCGTATATGCTATAGGCAATTAAGAAGCGCCTAAATGCAATGTCAGATCGCGGCTTTTACAGAGTCCTGATGTCTGTTATTAGGCCTGTCTGACTAAATAAGACAGATGTTGCAACAGTCAACTTTTCTGCTTGTTAGAGCTACGAGAGGAACGTAAAGGTGGAAAGGGTTTTTTTTATGTAAGGCAAATCAGCCAATCACGTCCCTGTGTTCAGTGAAGATTTGAGCAGAGATAAGTCAGCCAGAATCCAGTGTGATGTTCTGATCAGAGCAAAAGCAGAATTCAGCTACAAATGTCACATTTATAAGCTACCTCTACATACAAATATTTAAATTCATTTTAATATCCGCATCAGGATTTTAAATATAAAATGTAATTAATTGATAGGTTAAATTGTAAAAAAAATAACTACAACTATTATAATACTCTTTATATTATGCTATTATATTATGGCTTGCAGAACATCTCTCAAACTGGAGCTTGGTGAAAGTTCATTAGTGGCCTCTGCTACAGGTCAAATACCGAGGGAAAGGAAGTTGCAGTACATAAAAGTTGCCACTAGGGTTCAGGCTAGAGCCACAGTTAATCTCTCTGGCAGTATTAGCTTTTGACCAGCAGATGGCAGCATAGGCTCAACGCTGAGTCACACAACAGGCAGTGCAGTAATGGGATTGCTTATTTCATTTCTAGAATGTGATATTACACCAATAGCAGTCAGGAGACAGTAGTAAAGTGTTGCCAATTATTTGGAAATACTACAATAATTTCCCCCTGCCCCCTACTTAATTTAGCATTACTGAGTGTTGTTGCATTTGAAGAAAACAATAATATCACAAATTGCATTCTAACACATCTTTAAGTGCACCTACAGTAACACACCACATGGTGGCAGAATTTGCACATCTACAAAATCCAGTGTTCCCATATTACAGGTTGTGAATATAGTGTCCAAAACACACTTGTATAACATGTGTTTACTGCACTGAGGAATCTACACAACATTTAAATGTGTGCTGTGAGTCAGAAGTAGACTAAAAGGGACAGAACTACTAAAACAAAACAGAACTTCAGGTATGTCTTTGGTGAGGAAACAACATCAGTGTTGTTACAACTGAGAAAGCTTAGCATAAAACAAGAACCTTTAAAGAAAGAGACTTACAGAGTGCAGATGAGGGAGGAACCTCTCGATTTCATTCATATCTATGCCATCGTCCTCATCACACGGCTCTTTTTTCATCCTGTGGGCAGGAGGCAGAGGTCAGTGAAGGTTTGCCATGACTTTTAAGCCGTCTTTATGAATGATTGTATTACCCCTCTCTGTCGATGTGCGGCAGGTGCTTTGGCGATCCCCGCAGGGCTTTTCTGTGGAAATGGCTAAAATCCAGTTTCTCGGGTTGTATGTCCCAACCGGAACCTCTAAAAAGGGGATACACTTCGTTCAATGTTTAACTTAGACCCAGTATAAAATGCCGACAGACATTAAAGTTCAAATTATTTGAAGAGCAGCAAGAGTTCAAGTGAAGCACCATAAACCTGATCCACCCTTTATCCTGATTTCATAAAATCATCTTTCTCTGTGTTACAACCTGGTAAAATACATTCCATGAGGTTTAGTGTACATTTTTTTCAACTGGTCAAATATACAAATTAAATCAGTTTACAGAAACACATTCTGATTTTGCAAGAATGTACATTACCATTACATTACCCTTAAAGAACACCAACATTAAATAACAAAAGTAAATGCTGTATTTGCAGGATCTTCTGTTCACTTACCCAAGTGAGTCCATCGTGTTAGCCGCCCATATGTCGGTCCCCAAGATGTCAAAGCCATCCATGTTGCCATTCTAGATTTAACATATTACAAGATCAAATACAATATCCAATTGAAACGCTTGTATAACACACATGTTTTAGTCATTTTGATGTGCACTTTTCCGCTCTCACCTGAGCAGGTCCTCTGAACTGGTTGTTTCTGCTTTTGCTGCCAGAGCGTGAGCCAGACCCGGGTCTAGAGCCTGAACTTGGCCTGGACCCAGTGCTTCCATTGCTGCTGTGTTCCCATTCATCCTGTAAATTGTACAGGACCTGGTTTAAAAAGACAATACTTAACAAGGACAAGTAAGATATTGTAATATGTAGGTTTATATATCTACAGTTTTCACACCAGAAACTAGCTAGGATAACATTTGACATTCCGAGTACCACCAGATCTAAACCCAGACTTTACAGGCCTAGCTGGGACTAAACCAGGTCTAAAATGTGGATTAAGTAGTTCTTAATGATTATGGACCCAGAAGATGACAAAAACAGTATAGATTTGTCTTTAAATCAAATAAATACTCAAACTGTAGAGGGCTCCCTGTACCACCAGAGGCTGCCTGGGTACCACAGTTTGAAAAACACTGATCTACAAGTTAATATCCAGTATTGTTTAAAGGTTGTGCAAAATCAGAATATTCAGTTTATGTTCTAAAAAGTGATGTTTCTTCACTTTGAAATGTACAGTCTCGCCCTGACCGTTTGAAGCAGTAGTAGACTAAAGTTCATATACTATGTGGCTACAGCTTTGGAAGTGTTCAACTAAAGTGTTACAACAATAATCCAGTTGTGATCAAAAGTAACAAAAATGTGCCATAAAGTAGATTGATTTATGTCAAATATCTAAAGTTCATGGTCCCAACAAGTCAACAATGCACAGATTCCCTGGGGAGGCCTGGAAAGGGCATTGAGTGTGTGTAGAGGTCTTGTTATGTTGACTAATGGAAGGAGGATTATGTCGTGTGGCGGCGCCCAGACAGACCAGACAGGCTTCTGGAATAAGGTGAATACAGTGAATACAGTGAATACAGTATACAGAAGAAAGTAGTACTTACAGGTTTAAATGAATCTCTGCCGTGTGATGAGGTCCAGCTCCCATCTTTCTGGTTGTTGCAGTCATCGGTCCACTGAGCAAGCATCGAGACAAAGCTGTTACTTCTAACTTCATGAAGCATTTCATTCAAGCAAATGTGACCACTCTTTCAAGCTGCACGTTAAATATGTTTAAGAGTTCCCACTTACCACTTGAGTTAAGTTGCCACTGTTGTCCAAGTCCAAGTCCTCGTCTCCTTTTTCTCCCAGAAGCCCCTGCACCTGATATTCCAGTACGTAGCTGTCAATGAAGCGCTCCAGCTCTTCGATTTCCTGAGAGCGTGTGCTCCCTGTCTCAGACGAGGCAGAGGCCACAGAGGAGTTCTCCATAGCAACGGACTTAGAGACAGTCAGGGGGAAAGGGAGGAGGACAGACCTGTGGGAGAAAGACAGAGAAAAAAAATCTAAATTAATAACAAAGAATAAATGAATTGGTCATACTGAAAAAAGTAATATGCTAATAACACTATTCTAACAATGTTATGTAAATCCAACTGAACATGTGTTCAAATAGATCTTTAAATATAAGTTGAGGTTATCAGACAACACATTTTATACATTTTTTCCTTTTCTTTTTAAATTGTAAACAATATTTATTCATTATTGTTCATTGTTGTACCGAATCACCAAAGCACGTTCCTTCCCAGCCTGTGAATTTTGTTCACCGACAATGGCAATAAACCTTTTCTATATCCTAGTACATCTTGAAAAAACAACAATAGTATCAATATGTTGATAAGATGTCTAGCTGTACCTGGAATTGTTTTAAAGCCTCACCAAAGTCATTCCATATATACTATAGTATCTCTCTACTGTCTACTATGTAATATCCGTTTCAGTCCTTGCTTTTGAAACGGTGCTGCTGTCTGCCCCCCGAGAGTGTCTGATCACCTGACTCTACACGACTCTAAGCTCCTTTACATCAGGGCTTGATCACCAGCCGTACAAAGAGGATTTATCCCTGCAGCGCACAGTCAGCTGAGCCCAGGGTATAAACTGGGAAACTGGTGCAGCCAACTGGGCGACAGCTCCAGCAAAGAATTAATGCTGTCATCAGTAATCAATCGACAAGTCTATTTTAAAAAGTTTGTATCGCTACTTTTCATTCATTTAGATATAAACATACATTAATATACTGTATACAAACCAACAAGAATGTGAAAAGCAGATAAGATGTTAGAACTATATCAAGCAGACGACCTCGTGTTGTCCTTGATGTGAACTAAAGCTATGGATTGTCCCTCGCCCGTTCTCTTTGCTCCCATTGTACATTTTGGTGACGCTTAGACAGTCAATCTACACATGGGTTTCACAGTGATGGCAATCGCACCAGTGCCATAGCAATTGACAATTCAAAGCAACATTTTATTTCGTTTGAATGGGAAAATGCCCACAAAATTGTCCTTTACAATAATTGTACAAAGAGAGGAGGTGAGCAATGTATCAGATGATTGAACTGTAAATTCGAATATTGGGTTTATTGTTTTAATTCATCCAGACAGTGAAATGCTATAAAAAGAGCTGATTAAACAATGGAACTAAAGTTAGGGAAGAGTAATATGGCCATTTTTAACAAAAATCTTTGTGAGAAAACTACAATATTAAAAATATAACTGACAGAATACTTAAAGGATAGCGTCAATGACAAGTTAAGTCAGCCTTTTCCAGTCATGGTTATTTAGACGCTGCAGAGCCTCCACAGGCGGTGTTAATGTGCCTCCAAGAGTAAACATAAGCGATTAGCTGCAATCAGTTGATCTCCCTTCACAACTGCGAGAAGAATCTGCTGCAGTGAACCTGGAATTAGACTGCAATATTCAAAAAGTCATATTGCTCCGGAAGCAAATGACAAAAGTTAAGTGGCATTTCTACACATTTTACATCAACTAACACGTTAAAAGACACATTTTAGGCTGTTTCTGGTGGATGCTCCAAGTAATAATAAAAACAATTTCCCACATAGAGCATTACAACTGGAGTTCTAAGTGAAGCTACAAAGACCACTGTTAGTACTTTACAGTTTCAAAAATAAAATAAAACCACACACACACACGAGCAAACAGATAGAGTGAGTTGTGCTGACCAGACCCTGCAAGGTCAGGGCTCCAAACAGCCTCTGGACACACACACTCATCTGTCCACCACCACAAAGTGAGTCACATTACAGGACGAGGATGCAGCGAGAGCCCAGTGCATTCTGCAGCCTCCTCACAACACAGTCTGCCAGTGAAACGTCTACGTGTTGGCTCATAATAGCCACTTGCTTCAGAATTTGACTTCCTTCATATTTCCAGGCCCCTCCTTTTCCTGTCTACACCCTCGTCTCGGCCTCACATAAAAAAACAGCAGCTGCTTCTCCAAAGACATGCCTCAGCTGCCTCTCACTGACCTACAACATAACAATGCATAACAGCATAATGTGTTATATACATCCTGTCCCCCTTGCCCCCCTGTCCTCCCCTGTCCCCCTGTCCTCTTGTTCTCTTGTCCCCCTGTCCTCTTGTTCTCTTGTCCCCCTGTCCTCTTGTCCCACTGTCCCCTTGTTCTCTTGTCCCACTGTCCTCTTGTCCCCCTGTCCTCTTGTCCCCCTGTCCCACTGTTCTCTTGTCCCCCTGTTCTTTTGACCCCCTGTCCCCCTGTTCTCTTGTCCCCCTGTTCTCTTGACCCCCTGTCCCCCTGTTCTCTTGTCCCCCTGTCCTCCCGTTCTCCCGTTCTCCCGTTCTCCCGTTCTCTTGTTCTCTTGTTCTCTTGTTCTCTTGTTCTCTTGTTCTCTTGTTCTCTTGTTCTCTTGTTCTCTTGTTCTCGAACTCATCTAGGATCCACTGCTGGTCTAGTATTGTTTGAGTCTTCAGGTTTAGTTGTGTTTTTGTCCCTCTTTGGGACGGAGAGCCTAGTGTAAACAATAACATTCTACATTCCGTAATGGCGGGAAAGGGAAGTGATGTAGGAGAGGAATTGGAATTCATTTCAGAATATCACAATTTTATGCAAAATCTAGATGCTTGAAAGACATTTACTACAGTATTATTAGGCCCGAGCTCCACAAGCTGGCTAGAGGCCTATTAGTTCCGTAAGACTGTGCGAAGCACGGCTGCGAAAGTGCTCGCCCACTTCCATACACTCACTAACGCACTCCTCCACTCATGCACGCCCCGTGCATACTAATTAGTTGTAGGAAAATGGAACATTACCGTTGGAAACGGGCGAAGCCTGTGCAAAAGTGAGCACTAAACGATCGCTTTATATGGGGATGACGACCGCGGTGGTCATCCCCATATAAAGCACTCGTTTACGCTAAGTAGCTCACAAATACGTTCCCCATCTCTTGCACGTTCCGTGCATATAAACATGTAATGCAAAAATTGAACATTATTATTGTATAGAGGGCCAAAAACACAAAATTTACGAAAGTATCCATCAGGGACCCGCACCATGAGGTAGGACAGCGCGAGCGCTTTCCGAAAATGTATAGTTTATGATATTTGAAAAATGGAAAACATTGTTTTCGCATTGGAATATTGTTCTTTCTTTCTTCTTCTTCTTGGGACCAGCCCCCCTATTATCACCCAGGGAACATTGACGAAAAGTCAAAAAAAATTGCACACCTCTAAAAATCGTGCCTCTCTACATTTTTGCTCTCTTTTCTCGAAAATTAAAAAATATTGGCGTGTCAGCGCCCCCAAATGTACAAAAAATGCATTGAGAGCGATGGATGGTGACAAGAGAAGTATAAAATATTCTTGCGGCAACACCGTTCGGCCAACCAAATGTCGGCCATATTGGATTAAAATTTGCTAAGCATGACTCGGGAGTTTTTCCAAACGTCGTACTTTTACCAACTCCTCCCAGGGCGTTTGATTGAAAAAGCTGAAATTTGGTGAAAATGGTGCTGAGGAGTGGGACATAAAAAGTTATCCAAATTAATCTGATATCTGTCACGGTCTTTGTGCGGAGAAGCACAGAGACCGCACTGTACCTACAATTTAGGAAATTTCCCAAATTTTTAATTTGCTGCCGTTTGCGCAAATAAATTCTGAATTGCGTCAAATTTGAATCAGTTGTTAAACCCTTTGCCCTAAACCTATTTTAAGTAAAATAAATTAATTTGGTGTGACAGCGCCCCCTATAGAGTGACATTAAATTTTATATGGAGGGTAAAATGTTAAATTTTTTTAAATCATTTTTGAATCAAAAAAGTCAATGAGACCCCTGTCATATTTGTTAGGGCGTAGCCGTAGCGATGACAGAAACCTCCCATGTTATTCCAATGGGGATATCGCCAGATCTCTGAAATGTGAACATGCTGACACTTTATACTTTTAAAAACTCCTCCAAGGACGTTAGCCCTATTAACGTGAAATTTGGTGAGACTCATCTTCAGGGGTGGACCATCCAAATGTATACACATTTTTATTCAAAGAGTCACGGACCTTTCCTTTCATATGTAAAGCAAAGGGGAGAAGACGCGAAAGCGTCACGGACACCCCGTAGGTGTAAATTGGGGCGCCCTCCTCTTGAGGCGGCGGCGAGGGCTGATTATCGCTGCTATATTTTTTACTATTATTATTATTATTATTATTATTATTATTATTAGTGTATTTAATAGTAGATTATGACAAACATTTTTTGATTAAGGCAAAACCATGATTATTCGGTTTAACTGAACAAATACGTAGAGAAATGTTGAGTCTGAGGTCCACACTACACGACTGGACTGAGTGTGATTATAGAGTCTGAGGTCCACACTACACGACTGGACTGAGTGTGATTATAGAGTATGAGGTCCACACTACACGACTGGACTGAGTGTGATTATAGAGTCTGAGGTCCACACTACACGACTGGACTGAGTGTGATTATAGAGTCTGAGGTCCACACTACACGACTGGACTGAGTGTGATTATAGAGTCTGAGGTCCACACTACACGACTGGACTGAGTGTGATTATAGAGAGTCTGAGGTCCACACTACACGACTGGACTGAGTGTGATTATAGAGTCTGAGGTCCACACTACACAACTGGACTGAGTGTGATTATAGAGTCTGAGGTCCACACTACACGACTGGACTGAGTGTGATTATAGAGAGTATGAGGTCCACACTACACGACTGGACTGAGTGTGATTATAGAGTCTGAGGTCCACACTACACGACTGGACTGAGTGTGATTATAGAGTCTGAGGTCCACACTACACGAGTGGACTTAGTGTGATTATAGAGTCTGAGTCCACACTACACGACTGGACTTAGTGTGATTATAGAGTCTGAGTCCACACTACACGACTGGACTGAGTGTGATTATAGAGAGTCTGAGGTCCACACTACATGACTGGACTGAGTGTGATTATAGACTCTGAGTCCACACTACACGACTGGACTTAGTGTGATTATAGAGTCTGAGTCCACACTACACGACTGGACTGAGTGTGATTATAGAGAGTCTGAGGTCCACACTACATGACTGGACTGAGTGTGATTATAGACTCTGAGTCCACACTACACGACTGGACTTAGTGTGATTATAGAGTCTGAGTCCACACTACACGACTGGACTGAGTGTGATTATAGAGAGTCTGAGGTCCACACTACATGACTGGACTGAGTGTGATTATAGACTCTGAGGTCCACACTACACGACTGGACTGAGTGTGATTATAGACTCTGAGGTCCACACTACACGACTGGACTGAGTGTGATTATATAGACTCTGAGGTCCACACTACACGACTGGACTGAGTGTGATTATAGAGTCTGAGGTCCACACTACACGACTGGACTGAGTGTGATTATAGAGTCTGAGGTCCACACTACACGACTGGACTGAGTGTGATTATAGAGAGTCTGAGGTCCACACTACACGACTGGACTGAGTGTGATTATAGAGTCTGAGGTCCACACTACACGACTGGACTGAGTGTGATTATAGACTCTGAGGTCCACACTACACGACTGGACTGAGTGTGATTATATAGACTCTGAGGTCCACACTACACGACTGGACTGAGTGTGATTATAGAGTCTGAGGTCCACACTACACGACTGGACTGAGTGTGATTATAGAGAGTCTTAGGTCCACACTACACGACTGGACTGAGTGTGATTATAGACTCTGAGGTCCACACTACACGACTGGACTGAGTGTGATTATATAGACTCTGAGGTCCACACTACACGACTGGACTGAGTGTGATTATAGAGTCTGAGGTCCACACTACACGACTGGACTGAGTGTGATTATAGAGTCTGAGGTCCACACTACACGACTGGACTGAGTGTGATTATAGAGTCTGAGGTCCACACTACACGACTGGACTGAGTGTGATTATAGAGTCTGAGGTCCACACTACACGACTGGACTGAGTGTGTTTATAGAATTATAGTGTCTGTGGAAGTCCACCGCCATCTCCTTGGTCTTCCTCGAGTTGATGAGGTGGTTCCGCTGACACCAGTCCACAAAGTCCTGCTCCAGTCCTCTGTACTCCACATCATCGTGGTCTGTGATGAGTCCGATGATGGCAGAGTCGTCAGAGAACTTCTTCAGGACACAGCTGTCCGTGTCGTGTCTGAGGTCTGCAGTTAGAGGGTGAAGATAAAGGGCGTGAGGACAGTGCCCTGGGGCGCCCCCACACTGCAGGTCCGAGTGTCAGACACACAGTCCCGGGCTCTTACTAACTGGGGTTGGTCTGTGAGGTAGTCCAGGATCCACTCTGCAGGTCGTACTCCACACCAGCCGTCTCCAGCTTGTCCCTCAGGAGCAGCGGCTGATGGTGTTGAAGGCGCTGGAGAGATCGAAGAACAGGATCCTCACAGAGCTGCCAGGCTTTTCCAGGTGAGAGAGAGAGCGGTGCAGCAGGGAGATGACGGCTCCACATGATCCACTCCAATGCCAGGCCGGTATGCAAACTGCAGCGGGTCTGAGTCTGAGAGACTGAGGTCCACACTACATGACTGGACTGTTACAAACCTAAAGGTGTGGCGACACAATCAAACCTGTTATATGCAGCCATCTTGAACGTCTATGTTGCAAAATGTGGCCCATCCTGAGCAAGTTTGGACACCTTTGGTCTTATGGTAACTTAAATGGTGGTGGTGCTCCAAAATATGTTTTCTTTGTGGTACTTTCTATATACAGTGTAATAATCTAGTAATAATATGTTCCAAAACCAGAGATATAAAAATACTATGTATCAGAATGAGTATGCTACAACTACACACACATCTTCAGATCTTTACAGTCGACTAAAGGTCTGTGACAAAGGCTTGAACTCAGCAGACGCAGACACTGAACAGTGGAGACAGACACAGCACGGACCTGTCACACAAATGCTGCTTTCAAATACTAGAGATGCCAAGCCACTGCAAGTATTACATTCTCAAGGCTAGTACTTTTAACAATGATTATTATTATTATGAACACCTTATCATTCAGATTCAAATTGGCCAACACTATAGTTCTTAAAAAACAAATCATCACATGCAGTAAGTGAAAGTATGTCGTGATTTAATCATTAACAATGGCTAAAATCAAACTCTAATAATCCTTCCAACTCAAACATTGTAATGCTTAAGCCATTAGCTACACTACTGCCACACTGTGATATCAGCAAATACATCCAATCTGTTCACTTAGCAACAGAGCCACCGTGACTTGTGAAGCCGCTACAGCAGAAATGATCACGCTTTAAATAGAATTTTTCATGACTGAATTGAAATTGTTTTTGAACAGAAGATAATGATATTTTATGGTCTGCAGAGGACAATGTGCTTCTTGAATAATTGCAGATTTTTTTGTGATTTTGGAGCACAATTTTCAGGGACAATTTAAGTTCCTTTTCAGTTATAGATCATGAAACATCCCACTCAAAAACAGTCGCACATTCAGGCACAAGGAAGGCCTGCTAAAAGGCACAACCTCAGGGCTAGTAAGCGGACAGGCCTCTGAGCTAACGTGACCCCAATGAGATTTCTAAACATCTAAACATAATGTAACATAAAGTCGTTTGAGAGACACAATTGCCTTTATTTGAGCTGAAGTCAGATCTTTGTTGTGGATTCAAACCTGCGTGAAAAGAGTGTGTTTAAACAGAAACCACAGGCCCTCCAACATATGTGAAGTGTACACAAACGTTCAGAGGCCTCAGTGCCCCATGGTAACAAAAGTCCATGGTGTTCATAGGGCCGAGTTGACAAAACACACACACACGACTCAGGACACACAGCTATGGCCGAGCAAAGGGCATCAAAATAGAACTGTGGTCTGATCTTTGTGTTATTTCAGTAAAATGTCATATTGTAACTCAGAGCTTCCCTGTTTTACTGGCCACAACGATACACCGAGATGGTCCCTTGTGCCCAATAATATGACTTCGCTAGTGCCATATGATCGCACCTCTTATTTGCCCTTGTCACAAGCTGAGGTTTGAGGTTGAACATTGCTCGACAACTGAGTAATCAAGTAAACAAACAAACAAACAAACAAATAAAGAAACAAACAGACAATTAAACCACAAAAAAAACCCTAATGTTAGCGACACATTATTTAAAAAAGCTGTGTCTACTATAAGGCTTTAAGTTTGGGCTAAATTACGTAGTAATTAAGTAGCTGTAAACCCTATGATATTATAGGTTTGATATGTTTGATATCATTGCGGTATAAACCTCGCTATATGATATATTTTTTTGCAATATTGTGGGAAGGCTCACAGTATTAGCAAAGGCCCCACGATATAGAGGTTTTTCCTTACAAAAATAAGCATAATAGCCATATTATCCTTTCTTTCTTATTCATTGTTCAATGATCAGATTTCTAAAGTGCGAAATTCATGTAATTCATGCCAAGGACTACAGTGTGAGCAGCCTGGTGGAATAATAACAAATATATGTAAAGAAATAGGTTATTGCAACGTTTTAACACATTCTTGTTCTGTAAAAAGCTTTGACAAAGGACTTACATTGTGTCGTGCTCTACAAACACATTGAATAAATAACAATGTGAAGGCCCAAATGAAACTGTGCAGTAAAGATAATATGAAGTGCCTATAACTATATTTGGTGTATTTATACCTGATATACAAATAGATGATAGCTTTACACCAATCAATCACATTGTTGACCCTCTAAACATGACTTAAACAAAATAAAGTGATGTTTTTATTACATTTTTATTTGTCAAAAAAAATCTAAAAGTTGTGACATTAGATGAGCTTTGGCCTAGTGGTTGCTGGGTAATTTCCAAGTGTGATCAATTACAAACATGAAATACAATTATAAACCTAAAATCTCTCCTTCAGCGCTTGTCGCCATGGTGAAACAAACCATATCTGGGACTTCAAAGCAGCGCGGGCTTTTGCACAGTCTCTGCTCGACTTTCCGCTCTGATCCATTCGTGCAGCTCACTGCGGCTGTTAACGCCATGAGGAAAGTGCGTGGGGTGCGATCCTATTGGCTCCAACAGCCGTGACGTGGCACAAAGAATCACAGGACCTGTAGTCATCTTCATTTATTCTGCTGAAGTGAACTCGGATCTAGTATTTCTGTGACACAGTCATGCTGCTTAATACAGAGGGCAGACGACTATATCGAGGCAATTTAGCCATTAGGATATCGCCAATATAAAATGACATCACAAGTAAGCCCCTTGTATCAGTAAGAAGTGAGAACATCGATTAAATCACTTGAACAAAGGAACTCAATCAGACACATCTTTATCAAGATTCAAAAGATGGGTTTTGTATTGAATTGTTACTTGTTAATGCTGCTAGTCTTTCCATGGATAGGTGCATAAGTCAGATGCATAAATCATTGACGTGGAGAAACTTGCAGTGGCAGGAGTGTTGCCTCACCAGTCTGTGATTCAATCAGCTCAATAACCGGAATCTCGGGACAGTCACTCCTACACTTGAATCTTCAAACTGTAGTGCCATTAAAAGGGACATATTAAAAACAGCTGTTGTGAGCTTCTACCGTATGTATAACTGTGTTCTAGGGCTGAAACAACTTACGGTTGATAAATCACACAACTAATCTATTATTTAAATAATTGTCTGAGAGAACAGGTTTTATGACTTAGAGCAGGGGTCGCAACGAAAAATACAGGCGATACTGGCAAAACCCGAAAACAATATTAAGACAACTTTATGTCAATCCAACGGAATGTGTTCAAATGTGTCGTTGAATGTTTCAGTTAAGGTTTAATTATCAAACAAATGTTAAACATCTGCTAAATGAATCACAAAAGTACAAAAATACCACCATATATATATAATAGTTCATAACTTTTTTCATTTCCATTTTTAAATCAGCTCTTTTTGTAATATGTTTCACTATAAACATTACTGCTCAAATTTGCAGATCTTCCAAAGAACATTGATGATATTATCCAAATATTTGTTAAAGATGCATTGCCCACCTCTACACAGAAAGATGATGGAAAACGTACTTATTAGCCTCAATTGATTCCAGCATGTCCTGTATTTGAGACTTGAGTGCTCAGGAAATGGCAGTTCTCACCTACCCCTCATCTCCACCCACTCTTCTGTTCTTACTTGTGATTCTTCAGAACGCAGATTCCAGGTCACACATGTAGCTAGTGTTCAAAACTGTTAACCCATTCTTCAGAAATAAAGACATGAAAATGCACTGGTTGCTACAGTGAAACGTCACTATGATGTTCTGTTCTGAAGTTTGAACATAAAATCAATAAATGTCTAGACGTTTTGGGGCAGTTTTGCGGGTTACATGGTCCAAATTCTAAATAATAATCTATCTATGCCAATTACCTAGAAATATGTACCGGTATATGTCTTTTTTGAATGCCAAAAAGCCAGCAATAGCTCAATAGCTGGAAATAACACACATTTGGCCTGAAGCTTTGGGTCAACAAACTGGACACGGAGTAGT
The DNA here is from genome assembly GCF_026437365.1 of Eucyclogobius newberryi. NCBI lineage: Eukaryota > Metazoa > Chordata > Actinopteri > Gobiiformes > Gobiidae > Eucyclogobius > Eucyclogobius newberryi. The sequence continues at coordinate 44,741,360 of NW_027315834.1, read as the reverse complement.
TAATAACACAATACTGCAGTACCACATTAAAGTCTATGACAGGCTCTAGTGTTTTTCTAATTATGACTCAGTTTGGTAGGATAGCACCTGTGGTAAATATTTATCATACTTACACATCCGCAAAGCTACATTTAGTGAAAACATTCTGGAAAATAAACCTACGTTCCTACGCCATCCAAATGTGCTGTGCCATTGAAAGCAAAGAGACAATTTACACACAACAGAGTTTAAACAAAATACGGGTGTTATAAAGGTATTACTATTCATCAAATGATAAATGTTTGAAAAAAACTGTATATTGTGTTTATTCAGACCAAATCTATTTCATTTTATGTGTAAATTCAAAATTCTATGCAAGCCCTTTTTGATATATTTTGCTACTATTATTATTCATTGTTGTATGTTGCACCTTAATGCCAAAGCAAGTTCCATGTTTGTGAATTCTGTTCAATAAACCCGTTTCTTAAATGGGGTAATTTATATGGATTTTCGTATACGGTTGCTTGGTAACAGCTGTGGAATTACCTCTACATGATGCCACAATTGCTGCTCATGCCCGACCAGGAAGTGCCATTATAAACTTTACAAACACTGTCAAAATTGGGACGAATAGGCAAAATGTTTTGACAAATCTGTTTAAATCGATTTAAACATGTTGAATAGAGCTCGGGATGGAATGTCTGTTCCCATTGAAACCTGCCATGTTGGTTGCTGTTGTGCTCAATTTGCATTGCAATACATTAGCCAAAACAATGCAAATTAAATTAAATGAAAAAATCCGTTAAACAACGTGATAAACGTCAATCTACAGAGTTCAAATACTTACTAATGAACACTTACATTAAGTAGTTAGCATGTTATAAACTCCATTAGGCTGTGGGACAATCCCGAGCTCTCTAGATCACCATTGACTGATCCAGGGCCATTCCAAAAACAACAGTGCACCAGCTAAATTTGACCCCCAGCACCACCACGCCCATGCCACTGATGCCCGGGGGTCTGATCACACAAGATGCCACTGCGGGCCCGGTAATAAGAAGCTCGTCACGACACTTCTGTGACAACAAAACGCCCCGTTATGATCACTTAATACCGCGCACAATCCGCGTCACGGGGACAACGTTCGGACGTGTAGTGCCGCCCATCGCCGGTAACAATAGTGACGCAACACCACGGCTAACCTGGCTAACGTTAGCTTTCGGTACGACAATAAACAACAAGCGGACACGTTACGCGGGCCGCCTCATATCTGCGTCTGCGGACCGCGTCACGTCCACAGCTTTGGCCCCACAGGTGAGAGCATGTGGGCCCCAGAGGGAAGGGCAATTGTCCACACCAGTCTTTGTCGTATTCTCTCCGGTTTATTAGCCGCTATGATGCGACCATTGAGCTGCAGCAGTAGGAGTAGGAGTGTAATAACGGGTTTGACGGGACAAATCCTTACCCTAAGTGTGCACGGGACTCCTCGGACCTCGGGATCCACGTCTCAGCTCAAACCCGCCGTGTCATAAGTGTGTTTTCCAACTCCAAAGAGAGGATGGATTAGCTGTGATCTGCTGCTGCTGCTGCTGCTGCTGCTGCTGCTGCTGCTGTGAGAACTCCGCCGTCCAAAGGAAAAATGCAGGAATGTGACGTTCACTGGCAACGATGACACGTGCAACCGGCCAGGAGGCATTGTGGGAAATGGTGTTCTGGGCGCTTTTATGGCACTGGCGTGAGGAGCTGCACTCTGCGCTCCCTCTTCATTTGTCAGGACAACTTTCAGGACGCAGGCCTAATGTACTTATACCGACTTCTACTTTTAGTTATACTGTATTGCTCAGGGCTTTTGTAATTATTCTATTTAACCATGCATTTACTAAACCAGGAGAACCTCATTGAGATTAATTATGTCGTTCCCTAGATTGGTCTGGTTAGATTAAATAAGCATGCGCATGAAACTCAATGGGTATTTTAGGCCACTCATTGATAATAAATGTTAAAAATAAAACACTCTGCTACTAGAGCATCGCCTGTAAGTTATTGAGCTTGAGAACGTGTTATAGCAAGGTAAGGCAAGTTTATTTGTAGATCACATTTCATACACAAGGCAATTCAAAGTGCTTAACCGCAGGAAAAATGCATTAAAATCACAAAGAAATTACAGAAACAGAAATACAATAAAATTAACTAAATTAAAAACTATCAATCCAACTGATTGTCTAAACTAATAAAATCACAAACAAAAGAGAAGAGTGCAAAGAAAAAATCCTTTCAGTCATATGCACAGCTAAACAAAACTGTTTTTAGCTTAGATTTGTGTGTGTGTGTGTGTGTAGGTGTATGAGTGTGTGTGTGTGTGTGTAGGTGTATGAGTGTGTGTGTGTGTGTGTGTGTAGGTGTATGAGTGTGTGTGTGTGTGTGTGTGTGTGTAGGTGTGTGTGTGTGTGTGTGTAGGTGTATGAGTGTGTGTGTGTGTGTGTGTGTGTGTGTAGGTGTATGAGTGTGTGTGTGTGTGTGTGTGTGTAGGTGTGTGTGTGTGTGTGTGTAGGTGTGTGTGTGTGTGTGTGTAGGTGTATGAGTGTGTGTGTGTGTGTGTGTGTGTGTAGGTGTGTGTGTGTGTGTGTGTGTGTAGGTGTGTGTGTGTGTGTAGGTGTATGAGTGTGTGTGTGTGTGTGTGTGTAGGTGTGTGTGTGTGTGTGTGTGTGTGTAGGTGTGTGTAGGTGTGTGTAGGTGTGTGTGTGTATGTATAGTTAATCATACATCCATGGTATAGTTTCTGAAAAGTCAAAGATTATATAGTCATAAACAATAGCTTTGAATTCAGTTATCATTTATGATTTAGATTCACAACTACTGGGCAGTTGTTATTATCCAGCTGCCTCTTCTCCAATAATGAGGACATGCGTGGCAATTTAGCCCAACTGTGCCATCTGCTGGAAACTACCCGAACAACAAGGCCTGATCACGACCTATTCTATTTGAGAATAAAGCTTGTACATGTTTAGCCTTTAGGGTTAATTAGAACACCACTGAGGGGAGACTGGGGCATTTACAATGGAATAGCAATGTTACTGTAAAATAAGTAACCCAAGTAGAATTGTAGATAAAGATTCAACTGTAGTCATCTGGACACTGTTATTAGAAAAACAAGATGTTTTAACTTCTAAATCAGACATTTATCCTACTCTGAGTTGGCCCTGCCCACCGAAAGTAGCCTCCTGATAAAAGCTAGTCTGTTTACAGTTCTGATCTTCTGTGTAACGTCTTGATTTTCTAAAAACACTGTCCAGATGGCTACAAATGAATCTTTTTCTACAACGTAACACTCCTGGACGAATGAGAGATTACACCAAACGTGTCCTCAAGTTGAAGTCAAAAGCATTAGTGATCAATATGTTCACTCAAGTAGTATGCGTTAAGGGGTTCTTGAGAGTGACATGAAATGTATTTAAAAATCAGATTTTAGATTTACGAGTTAGTGTAACAGATAAACACATTAAATAATGCACAGATTCTAGATTTTTTAAAGAATAGACAAAACAAATCATATTAAGGTGTAAGAAGTGCAAATGTTCCAATAATTGAATGTCACCAACATACACATAATGGGAAGAGTACTGTTACTTAAACATCAACTCGGATTCAGGAGATATGTGAAGATCTTCAACACATACTGTCCTGTATGCACACACAAAAATAGTCATACCATTCAAATATTTATGATAACATATCTTGTAGATGTCACATGCATCATCTCCGGAAGAACGACTCGTCTTGAGCAGAAGAGATTAAATCATATCAACTCGCCCTGAAGAGATAAACTCTGCATCAGCTAAACTCTTCCTCCCCTTTGCTGTGCAGACTGTGATCACGGCTGTGTAGAAAGTAAAACACAACTTCCATTGTAAAAAAAAACCATCTCCAACTGTTAACAAATATAGTTTCCTTGTCCAAATCATGTAAACTGTATATTTCATCATTTTCAGACTATGCGTTTTCTACCACACACAAAACTACTACATATATTTTAGACTTTTGAGATAAATTATTTGGTTTTGAAAATAAACACAGCGTGGAAAAAGTACCTAGGCCTCTCTTGCCTATAATATATGCGCGTTTTGGACATAGGACATTCAAAAACTGAGCACAGAATCCAAAATGAAGAAGACCCGTGTTATAATAAACATGACCACCCCTGAAACCTGCACAGAAACTACAACCCTGCATGTCTGTCTTGTCTCTTTTGAACCGGTCAATTCTTTAGACTTCTGGAGTCTGAAATTGGCACTGCTCCTCAGGTTGTCCCGCGCAGAGCCGAGCGCGCACCGCAGGGAGCGATGGCACCGAGGCCCCAATTAGCAGGGGCAGGAGCAGAGAGCGTGTGCGTGATGATATTTCCGTGCGCCTGTGGTCTGGGATAGTTCCGTTCACCCGTGTGTGTGTGTGTGTTATAAAAAACATAAACATGAAACGTGGAATTAGAGAGTCCGGGCCCCACCGCTCCTTTGAGGTCCCAGACTCTCCCCCCCTGGGCCCCGCCGCCGTGGTCTGTGAGAGCAACATGTGATATTATAAACTATTACACCGGCTTTCTGATTCTGACCGAGCGACAGAACATTTGCGCCGGTCCCAATGTGAAGTTCATTAGGACAGTGGACCCCTGGAGCAGTGGCCCCCGCGGCTCTGCGCTGTCACTGTCAGGCCATCTAAAGGTGCGCGGAGAAGGTGGGAGAAATTCGGTGGGTGGAACTGACTGAACATGTTTTTGTCTAGTGGGATAAAGCTTTGCACAGCTCGCACAAAGGATCACACATAAACTTCCCCAAAAGAAATAAATAGAGGCAACCGAGACCGGCTCAGGTTCAGTCTGTGAAGCGGCATTAGACAGGACAGTGCAGCACCAGCAGGTGGGGGCAGTGCACAGATCACAGCGGGGCAGGGAACATGGAGCAGATCGGTCGCCATTATTTCTTTTATGATGAGGATTTTGGCAGTTTGAAGAAATCTGAAAACAATATTCATATCATCACAGTAAAAACAATTAAGTCTGAGTATACACATAGGCTGGTTTTGTGTGAGAGGGACATAGAGATGTAAGGAACATGCTTTACCATTCAAAATATTCAAAATAAATATCATTTAAATGGGCTCATTATTTAAACCCTCAACATGGCCTTTAAACAATTTTCATTTTCATTTATCAGTGGAATTACTTGTGGTAATCCAGTGTTTTTGTAAAATAGAAATACAGATACAAAGATACAGAAACTACTAAAGTGCACATTTTGAAGTATTTGTTTAAAATATATATAGCAGTAAAAAGTATTTCACACAAAGTTTGAGAACTATCAAACTGTTAAATGGGGTGATTTTGATCAAGAATTGTGCTAACCTTTGGTTAACAGTAGCAACTTCAATCAATCATTCAATGATCATGTTTGAAGTGAATATATTTGTGCTTACTCAAAGCCAGTACGTGAACTCAAAACCTTTATGTAGAATGTCACCATGCTCTTTCTACTTTTCAGTCCATAAAAATGTAGCGGAGTAGAATGTACTGATGTACTCAAATCTACTAAAGTAAAAATTTAAATCATACACTGGAAAAAAGAAAAGTAAAGTACAGATACCTAAAATGTCTAGAAGTACAGTACTTCTACTTTCCACCATGACACTGGCCTGACACTGGCCTGACACTGGCCTGGCACTGGCCTGACACGGCCTGACACGGGCCTGACACTGGCCTGACACTGGCCTGACACGGCCTGACACGGCCTGACACTGGCCTGACACTGGCCTGACACTGGCCTGACACTGGCCTGACACTGGCCTGACACAGCCTGACACTGGCCTGACACTGGCCTGACACTGGCCTGACACTGGCCTGACACTGGCCTGACACGGCCTGACACGGCCTGACACTGGTCTGACACTGGCCTGACACTGGCCTGACACGGCCTGACACGGCCTGACACTGGCCTGACACTGGCCTGACACTGGCCTGACACGGCCTGACACGGCCTGACACTGGCCTGACACTGGCCTGACACAGCCTGACACTGGCCTGACACTGGCCTGACACTGGCCTGACACTGGCCTGACACTGGCCTGACACAGCCTGACACAGCCTGACACTGGCCTGACACTGGCCTGACACTGGCCTGACACGGCCTAACACGGCCTGACACTGGCCTGACACTGGCCTGACACAGCCTGACACTGGCCTGACACTGGCCTGACACTGGCCTGACACTGGCCTGACACTGGCCTGACACTGGCCTGACACTGGCCTGACACGGGCCTGACACGGCCTGACACTGGCCTGACACTGGCCTGACACTGGCCTGACACGGCCTGACACGGCCTGACACTGGCCTGACACTGGCCTGACACTGGCCTGACATTGGCCTGACACGGCCTGACACTGGCCTGACACTGGCCTGACACAGCCTGACACTGGCCTGACACTGGCCTGACACTGGCCTGACACTGGCCTGACACAGCCTGACACAGCCTGACACTGGCCTGACACTGGCCTGACACTGGCCTGACACTGGCCTGACACGGCCTGACACTGGCCTGACACTGGCCTGACACGGGCCTGACACGGCCTGACACTGGCCTGACACTGGCCTGACACTGGCCTGACACGGCCTGACACGGCCTGACACTGGCCTGACACTGGCCTGACACTGGCCTGACATTGGCCTGACACGGCCTGACACGGCCTGACACTGGCCTGACACTGGCCTGACACAGCCTGACACTGGCCTGACACTGGCCTGACACTGGCCTGACACTGGCCTGACACAGCCTGACACAGCCTGACACTGGCCTGACACTGGCCTGACACTGGCCTGACACGGCCTGACACGGCCTGACACTGGCCTGACACGGCCTGACACTGGCCTGACACTGGCCTGACACTGGCCTGACACTGGCCTGACACGGCCTAACACGGCCTGACACTGGCCTGACACTGGCCTGACACAGCCTGACACTGGCCTGACACTGGCCTGACACTGGCCTGACACTGGCCTGACACAGCCTGACACTGGCCTGACACTGGCCTGACACGGGCCTGACACGGCCTGACACTGGCCTGACACTGGCCTGACACTGGCCTGACACTGGCCTGACACTGGCCTGACACTGGCCTGACACAGCCTGACACTGGCCTGGCACTGGCCTGACACTGGCCTGACACAGCCTGACACTGGCCTGACACTGGCCTGACACTGGCCTGACACAGCCTGACACTGGCCTGGCACTGGCCTGACACTGGCCTGACACAGCCTGACACTGGCCTGACACTGGCCTGACACTGGCCTGACACAGCCTGACACTGGCCTGACACTGGCCTGACACTGGCCTGACACAGCCTGACACTGGCCTGGCACTGGCCTGACACTGGCCTGACACAGCCTGACACTGGCCTGGCACTGGCCTGACACTGGCCTGACACAGCCTGACACTGGCCTGACACTGGCCTGACACTGGCCTGACACTGGCCTGACACTGGCCTGACACGGCCTAACACGGCCTGACACTGGCCTGACACTGGCCTGACACAGCCTGACACTGGCCTGACACTGGCCTGACACTGGCCTGACACAGCCTGACACTGGCCTGACACTGGCCTGACACGGGCCTGACACTGGCCTGACACTGGCCTGACACTGGCCTGACACTGGCCTGACACTGGCCTGACACAGCCTGACACTGGCCTGGCACTGGCCTGACACTGGCCTGACACAGCCTGACACTGGCCTGACACTGGCCTGACACTGGCCTGACACAGCCTGACACTGGCCTGGCACTGGCCTGACACTGGCCTGACACAGCCTGACACTGGCCTGACACTGGCCTGACACTGGCCTGACACAGCCTGACACTGGCCTGACATTGGCCTGACACTGGCCTGACACAGCCTGACACTGGCCTGGCACTGGCCTGACACTGGCCTGACACAGCCTGACACTGGCCTGACACTGGACTGGCACTGGCCTGAAGCAGAGCCCTGCAGCCTCACAGCTCTCAGTTTGTGCTCTCAGCTCTGGGACCAGGCTGCAGAGATGCTGAGCACCCGTTGAGTAGGTGGGTCTGCTCAGAGTGGGAGAGGTGGGAAAGGGGCAGATGGAAGACAGAAGGAAGTTCAGAAGCTACTGCAGAGTCAACAAAAAGTCCTACCACCAGTACCGAGGGAGGGGCAGACCTTAGGCAAGGAGCAGTGAGGTAGAGGGGCAGTAGGGGGCAGTAAAGGTGAGGCATGTGACCAGAGAGGTGACACAAGGCTACAGGCTGAGGAGACGGCCACTGCAGGGAGAATAATATCTGCTGCATAGGTTCTCGTGAGACCTAGAGAAATAATGTTATTTTATGGGTAAAGATATGTCTCTGTCATGTGACTTTAGGCTCAATCTACAACAATACAGACTATGCCTCTCAATAGTATCCCCATGATACTCCAACAATATGAGCAGTGTCATGATTTTATTTACTATTGGAAAAGGGTATTTTAATTCTGCGAGTTTTTTTTTAATGTGGTATAGCATCAATCTCAGCTTTTTATGGATGCCAATGTATATATATATATATATATATATATATATATATATACCTCTTGATTATGTATTATTGCTCTTTGATATTAGTTTGACTCTGAAAAGTGTAGTCGGATCTAATGAAGCCGATGAGCTCAATGCTGCAAGTTGCTATGGTTTTCACAGTACTCTTAAATTATCTTTAGTTCTGAGGCTGGAGTTATTTTTACAACTCTACCTGCGTCAATATAACACGAGATGTGCAAGACTGACACAAAATACAAAAAGCAATTAGTCAGAAGCCAATGAATCACAAACTACGCTGGAAAAAAACAAACAACTCAAAGATGACACTACAAATCACTTTGAACTAATACTTTTTTTACTTTAATACTTAAAGCGCGTAAAGCTATTGGCTGTGTAACACCAACAGGCGCTCGTTTTTGACTTTGCGTGTGTGAGTCATTCTGAGTTTCAGAGCCATGTTCTGTGTGTTTGGCAAAAATGTTCTCATCACGATCAAACTGAAGAATTGGGCATTCCAAATTAAAATGATGGAACAGTGTGTTTGTTTTTGTGCAGTGCCTTATTCAATCATTAGATTTATTTATGCTAAATTTAGGCAGTAAGTAAGTTATTGTAAGCATTGTTTTGTATTTCATAATAGACTTTTTATACACACATGGTTCAGTTGGGTGGAGACACTTAAAGTTGTACGTCACCAGTGATTTAAAACTTGATTTGGACACAAACAAAATGGCTCAATACCACAATTATAATAAAAAAGCTCTCCCTTTATTATAATCAATACTTTTTCTCATGTGGTCTCATACTCAAAGTATGTCCTATTTATATGGGAGTATTTTTCCCCCAGTATACTTCTCAAATATCTGGCTTCAATACTAATCTTAGTATCAAACATATCTTTGAATATTGCTTTTTTTCTTTCTTTCTTTTTTTCTTTTTTCACCACAAAATCACAGTAAATTCTTTTGTTTTGTTTTGTGAATTCTAAATAAGACTGTGACCAAATAATGATAATATATTTTTTTAAAGGTTTTCATCGTTGCACTGCACTGAGCTGATGCATGATTTGTGACAAATTTGGAATCACAAGATCCACTGGAAAATAGTCAGTAAATATGAAACTGTATTGAATCAATCCATTTAAATGCAACAACCTTATTTTTCGCTATGTACAAGGATTGGTAAACCCATATTATTTCTTTTGCATATAGACCATCACGAGTGGGATTTTTCTTTCTGGAATTTGACGCCAACCTCTAAAATGACTAAAAAGACAGCATGATTACACCTCTGCACACACAGGGACCATCTCATAAAATTTGAGCAATGCTTTTTTGAGTGACGCACCAAGACATTTCTTTGACTCTGGCTTTTGCGGGGAGCGTTTTTAATAGCAGCTAACCATGTGGCCGCTTGCCTGGTGGTCAGCGCGGTCAACAGGCAGCAGTCAAACGTCCTCACTTTTTCACGACCTGTTTGGGTGACACTCCAGCAGGGTGTTCAGAGCAGTGCAACAACACGCTCGTACACACGTGCAGAAATTAGCAGTGACATAGACGCTTGCAAGCTGGGAAAAAAACATGTGCACAAATGTATGGGGCGTCCCTCCCTGATCATTGGATGTGCTGCAGACCAAGCACGCACCAATCCGACACATTCTCCAGCTGATTTACTGTCCCACCACAGTCCGGTCCTGTGTAATTAACCCCCATGGACACACATCTGCACATCAGCGACAGAAATACACATGCATAATTACACACGGGCACTGGGAGCAGGCGTGCACTTACTGTAGTCTGCACAAGAGAATATGCAGTATATGAGGCAATGATGAGCTGTGATTCACACATGCTGTAAAAGATGTTTTCAAGTCTATTCTGGTGGACACGCTCATAATGGGCACAATTTTTGTTTACATTTGTGGGCCACATGCACAGGTTTTTGACTTCCTTTTGTGCAACGATAATAATATTTTGATCTGAAAGTTTGAACAGGTGATCTTTGTTGTTGTGAAATGTCATTTCTGACATTACGGTAAGAGTAGGGCTGCAGTTGACAAAAGACCTGCTCAGTGCGTCGATTAGTCAAAAGACAAGACCAGGCAGAACGTGCAAATACAAAGATTTATACAGAAATCTACAAGTTAACAGTGTAATTATCAGGAGGCAGATTAAGCATGCACAATTCATTTCCAAATCCTAAAATAACTGTCGAAAATGTCTTCTCCGTTCTGCTGTTGTGAAAATAAGATTCTTTAAAATTTTCCCAAAGTAATTAGTCGACTAATAACACATTTGACACCATCAACCGATTAATCGACTAAGGTCAACAGCCCTAAACAATAGATAATTGTGTGCTGTGTTTTTTATATATGACACATCAAACTGCGATTTTACATTTTTCCCGCCGCCTTTTAGAAATGTTAATTTTATCGCATATGTAATTGTTTTAATAGGGCAGTGTCTTTAATTCCTTGGGTTAATATTGCTGTCCACCAGACGCTGCAGCAGCCGTCACAATCTCGCCCCGTGTAATTGGGCCGTTGTCCTCCACTCTCACTGTCTGCTTTGCCCTGGCCGATTTGTCACTCTCAAACCTGCAATTGTATTCAAGGCCAAATATAGGGGTGGGAATGTTAGGGTGGGCTGTCTATGTGTCACACAACAAAGCTTTGTAAAGGGTGTAGCCTTCTCCCTTACATCCTCCCACCTAACCGCCGACATGGCCAACTTGTTTGCATGGAAACGCATCTGTGTCCAGGCCCTCCCTCTCTCTCGGCTGCTCCCTGGATTTGGACTGTTTGTCTCAGACCGGTCTCAAGTCACTCCTTCCGTCTGCAGCACTGACCTTCACCGTCTCTGCTTTATCTGACGCTGCCTCGCACCTCCTCAGTGGCTTCATTGTACTGCAATCACCACTGCGTAAAACAATATTATTTTCAGTTTTTGTTTTCTGCTGTTGTCTCCAACTGTGACTTGCACACATTGAAATTGATGTTCTTCATAATGCAACACACTGGTTTTATTCAAGAATGAATTTGGCCCAAACAGTCCCCTCCGTGTGAACTTAAATAGTGTTGTGTTTTCTGATGATTTGTCTTATTTTTGATGTAACTTAGAGCACTTCTTTTGTGTTGTGTTATTTGCTGAGATGGAGAATTGGAGAAGCTTAGAAGGGCCAGAGCACCCGATCATGACCACACAGACCCATGCCGACTCACACAGGTCTCTATTGGACCAAACAATACAACGCTTGAAGGCCACAGGAGGAGGCTAGTTCACTCTGAGAGCTCACTATAACGCAAGAGTGAGTCTATTATAACATGGGATTAAATGATAATATTTGAGTAATTATTAACAGGTGTATATTGCATTAATTAGAACTCAACGCACCTTTTTAGTTATTATGACAGTGGCATTTTTATGTTGAAGTGTGATGTTTCAGAATACCTTTGCCAAACATATTTTCGGTCATCACCTCTTCAGTAGAACTGAATCACAATAGCGCAAAATTGTTGCCATGTTCTTGCCCCACAAAACTTTTTACAGTGAGCTGTCAGATTATGATGACCCAAGTCCTTAAACATGCACCAAGTCCAGCTGTGATGCACCTGACCTCCCTCCCACACACTCTGACACACTTTGACATACACTAACACCCAGGAGGACCACAGGGGGACGTCTGAAGGGCGTGAGGGGTCCTGTCTGGGATGAGGTGAGAGACACTGCCTGCATGCTTTCATTTTCACCTCTCCCACGATGACCCCGCTCCACCGCTGACTCCACCGCTGACACCAGAGCCTCCCTGCTGTATGTGGTTCTGTTTCAGCCTCATCTTTTAGCTCCACTCATCCCAAAGGCTGTTGATTATTAATACCACTTTTATTATGCATAACTGTATGTATTGTAAAGTTATTTACACAACGCTCACAATTATGTGGCTTTAGTTATTTAGTGTTATTTAACTCCATAATGGTTAAATGGCTTTTTGTAATGCAGTAAAGAGGACAGAGTTCTGAATTGGTCTATTAATTACACATAACTGTATTGACAAAACTATAAGCTACTGCTGCTTGTGTTTACACCGGACCCCCTTCCTCCATTGTTAAGATGATTATCACCTCTGTAGCCTGTCTTTATGATTGTATTTAGATGTTCAACGTCTCCATGCTCTTGACTTGTGTGTCTGACAATGGCCCAGTAGAACATGGAGCGGTGTGTGCAGTTGTATGTGTGCCTCATCAGCTGATGAGGTGTTTACTGGCCTCTGTCTTTAGCCTGGAGGGAGCCCGAGCTCACTCTGGTCCCAGCCGCTACGCACCACAGTAATTGGCCTTTTCACACTGTATAGGCTTCATTACCTGCACCCCCATTTGCAATGCAGAATGTAATGTGCCACAGAGTCTATGGAATGAATGCATAAACAGTTTTTGGTTTATTTTATCTTGGGCAGGGTTTGGGGGTGTGGGGCCCTACGATGAATGATTCAGGCCCTGAGTTAACTGGAGCAAAATGTCCGCTGCATTTGTCATTAGGCCTGCTGCTGAGGTTCTAATGGTTTGGGTTTAAATTGCTATGTGCAGTTCAACTTAGGGGGTGTTTGTTATTTTTACCATGAAAAAGTCACTAAGTCGGAATAGAGCCAGTTAGTAGTCTATATTTTGCTCATTATGCAATGAGCGGAAAAGTTTAACATGGATTTTGAATCATATTTTGATCCAGTTCTATACTGTTTTGACAATTGGATCGTAATATTCAATAGTAGTATATTGTGTTATTATACATATTTTATCTTATTTTATCTTTGTTTTATTTGATCAAAAATCTTTGAGGCAACTATAATTTGAATAAAGTTTTTGTGTTTGTAATACGGTAATAAAATAAGTAAATGACATATAAGTAATCCTTTGTGAATACCCTGACCATAACACTTAAATGACCATTGGCCTGTGCCAGTCGATGCTTCGGCTCCTCCTTCTAATTGAGTCTTGTGTTTGTGTTTGTGTTTGTGTTTGGGATGTAATGCTGTGGTTGTGATTGTATGCCTAGATGTATGTCTAGAATCTAGAAAGATATTAACATAATGCACATTAATTACTATGTACTGTTCCTAAAAATAAATACAAATTATAACATCTAAAATGTTATAATTTTCTGTTGACAATCCATAAAAAGGGCATTAATAACAATAAAATGGGCATTAAGCCGTCTGTCTCACTCCTTAAAGACGGTGAGCGTTGAGGCCATAGTGACTGCTATTAGGCACAGGATATGAGCTATTTTAGTGTGAGAAGGATAACTAAGTGGCTGCACAGTGGGACTGCTGGGTGTGCTGTAACGGTCATTGTCTGATGGGTCAAGGGCCGATGGTCAGAACCCTGAAGCCCGGCCGCTGGAGTCACAGACGACAAAGACACAAACCAGCGGGGACTGAACATCCATCTCATTCAAGCAGGTGAGATATGGTCTACACTTGTGATGATGTGCAGAACATACACAAAGCACTCCTTCATCTAAAGAGGCCATCACAAGTGCAGAGAAACACAAAGATGTAAACGACCACTTCAAACGTTTTCACCCACAAATCTCAGCCCATATTCCGTTTAGTCAGCAGCAAGACCTCGACGTACAGACCGGTTTATCATAGCTTTACATCATGTTGCAAATTGTGGAAAAAACCTTTTTAAAAGCAAAAGTTCAAAATTACAGAGCCGTGCACTAAAACAGAATCCCTCTGTCTCTGTCGTCAATAAGAGAAATTATGTCCAAAATGCAATTTACACGCAGCAATTTCCTGACCGTTTTAAATCATCTTTTAATAAAATAAAGGTATCATGTGATATTATTTTTCCAATCATAAATATTGTGTGATTTATATGGATTTTGGTCCGTGTTTACAGTCTGGTTGCTAGGTAACAGTGGTGGAATCACCTCTTTATGTCACGTCTGCTGCTCATGTCCAACAGGGAAGTATTATTATTATTATTATTTTTTTTAAATAAAATGTTAAATATAGTCATGTGAATTATGTTTAAATTAAATGTGTAATCTAACCTGTCATATGCACTTTAAGATCAAATAAAAAAGACAGGTAATGACACTATTACTGTTAGAAGAGTAGGTTTTTGTCAAAATCATAAAATGTGCAAACTTACACTAAAACTGATTTCCATAATGCAAGTCCCTAAAGTAATAAACAAGAATGACACCACACTGTGCAAGACATATATACATTGCATCTTGTAATCTGTGAGGCAGTGTGCCCTGTGGACATTACACCTCTGTGTGGGGACTTTAGGGGAGTTCATGCATGGATCAAGTGTCTGGGGATGGCCTGTCAGAACAATGCCCCGGCCCTATTTGAAAATGTATATTCCATAGAAAGTGAAGTTTGGTGTGAGGAGGAGATCTGTGTGGAGGTGTTGTTAATGGGGCACTGACAGGGCCTACGAGGATTTGGGGGTCCCACCGTGGCCTTCTGTGCCTTCGGCCAAAGGCTCCTGCCCAAGAGCAGAGCTGATTAGAGCCTGCTGTGTCTCATGCAGCAGGACAATACAGCTGTAAACAAATACAAGTCGCTCTCTATTGAAATGTATCAAAGTTTGTCATAAATTGTTGATCAAGTTTGTTTTAAAATGTTGTAAGTATAATTAATAGTTGGTTGTTGCTATTTATGAGTTTTTGGCAGTTGTTAGTCTTACATGTGTATTTATAAAAGTGTCATTCATGGTTAAGTTTATTCTTTGTTAGAGGCATAATTCAGAGGAACAGCTGTAAATAGAACAAATTAAATGTCTTGGTAAATCTTGCACTTTCTGTCTTCATTATGATGGTGTTGTACATGATGCGAGTTTAGCCCATTTATTCCTTTTGCTTGTCTCCAGATCACTGTTCACCTCTGGCACTCACTCCAGGACACTGCACGCTGTCAACAACCCTTTCCCCTGACGGCCCTCCCATCACCACTGGCCACCAGAAACACTGCAGTGTATGAAGGGTTAGAGCTTTCTATATGGTCCGTTTACAGCTGACTGCCGACACACTAATTAACCACAAACAGCTTGAATACAGTTAGTTTCATTTGGTCGGACTTAAAATTGCACTCGTTCCTTGACAAAAACCTAGGCACATTCTTACAATTTTAAATACATTTCTCATCCACAGCATGTATGAAATGAAACTGATGAGCTGTTATCTATTTGTATCTGTGTTGCTGTTATTTGAAAAACACAGAGAAACGTTCTCTTGAGCAGCCATTAACTGTGATTCAGTATTATCTCTGTGTTTCCTTTGACCCTTTAGCTTTTACTGTTTGCTATTTGAATTGCATCACTAATTGACCTTTTTGTCTCTTTTCTTTGCAATTGCTTGCTAACTGCTTGTATTCTGAAATGTTGTTGTTGTTGTTGTTGTTGTTGTTTTATGGCGGTTGGCATCCGAGTGTTGCATTACCGCCAGACTTTAATCCTCAGACGTTTCGTAGTCCTCAGATTCTGAAATGTGACATACAGGAAACATACCCTTTTAAGGCTTTGAATGTTGTCATAAAACAGGTGATTGGATCTTTTTAAACATTGTGACACAGAAGAACAAAGTTGAATCTAATTGAATGCTTAGCACAAACAATATCCGCTGTCACAAACTTCTACTTCATTTTTAGCTTAATGCAAAGTGTTTTGTCAGTTTGGTTTTGTCTGACCACAGTGAATCCTTCAGCCTTGAACTCAGTTATCCAGTGAGCGGTGATCTCAGTAAACAGTGTGGCGCCCTGTGGAGTGTGACTTCAGTGATTAAAGTGAAAGAGTGAAACACCAGAGCCATCTGTCTATGAGCCAAGTACCTGACAGTCAAACCATGTGACTGAGGCCTGCGCTCCCAAGTACTGCTGCTCACGTGAGACACAGGGAGAGACAAATACAACTCATTCAAGTACAGCCAGGCTCTGAACCAAAGTAGCAAGAGACAAGGGCAGCATGCTCTTCTTTTCTTTCCATAGTCAAGTGAGAAAGAAAATAGAACCACAATTTAATTAATTGGACGTTTCCAGATCAGCAGGAATGAGCCATAAGCTCCTGTCTGTTCTTTTATAAAGTCTGGTGTGAAAGTGCTAACAAGACCAGAAGGTGAGTAAACTGAGAGTGGCTGAGAAACACAACAACCATCTGCAATGCAGTTTCCTCTGCGCCTCCCCCAGTTCACACACGTCCCCACACAACTGTAAAACAGTTGGTTTTCCTTCTGTACATGTGAAAATGAGCCGATCGATGGAGCAGGCCGAGCAGAGAGGTGATGTGTGCCACGGCCTACAGTGAGCTGTTGAGAGGTCGCCAGGTCACACACCCACCCACTCCTCATTTCCCATGTTGCACTGCTGACATGGCACGGCTCAGACCGCTGGTGGGCGTCGCTGCTCAAGGTGAGATCTGAGGTTATGACTTATCTTCATTATCTGAAGCTTTCTCTGTCATGCAGTCATAAAATTCTGCTGTTGCATTGTTTTCCAGTGGTCACATAACAGAAACCACAAACTGTGTTTTAGAAATCAACACTTTGAACCTTAAATATTGATGTTTTTGAGGTTTTCTCTGTCTAACTCATGGTTATACTGTTATCTCTTTTGTAATTTAGTGGTTTTGCTCTTTGTTTTCATCAAACACATATCCAGGACACTATAGTTAAACAAACGCTGTGAACAAATAACAACTTTTGCTTTATAACCAGTAAACTGTTCATGTAAATCTGAAATATTCCACACCCTTCTCTCACATTAGGTGGCCCAATAATTTCCACAGTTAAGATGAAATTCTATATTTAAAACATATATATGTATTAAAACATTCTAAACGTACAGTTAAACTACATATTCGTGAGATCAAAAAGTTGGACTTTATTTTGAAAATGTAGTATTCTGCTAAACAAACTTGTGAAGTACAATATGTGAAGATGTGACTTTCCTGAGTGTGTGTGCTTTTGGAGCTAAACAAAACTCTACACTCTAAATGATGAAAATTGGTTTAAGGGCTCACAACAAAATTGGCACCTTCCACTTTTCCCTCAATTGTTTCTGACACTTTTAAAAAGAGTCAATTTAGTCAATTCTCCTCAGCATCTTGAGGGCAGTAGTTAGTTCACTGCCATGTATTATGAACACTATTGAATCTGGGGTTGCATCAGCAAATTGAATATGCTTCAGTTTTGGGAAAAAGTTGCAAATGATCTCGTTTAGTGGTGCAAACCCTCCAGACTGTGTCCGGTGCTAAGCTAATGTGACAAACACTGGACGCTGAGCTGTTGTTGTGTGAGTCAAGTCCTCTGTTCTTGACGATGACGTTCTCTGCCTCATCGCTGACTCATCCTTTGTACAAATGGCCCAACGATTATGTTTATGTTAATTGACTAGGAAACTGATAAGTAATTATAAAAAGAGAGCAAAACAGATACGATGAAAGGTGTTTGAGCATTCTCAAAACCTTCAAATTATTGGCATGTTGGTTTTTGTTCCCGACACCACTGCCCTCTTTATGCACGTGAATAAAGACTAAAAACATTAAATCAATACTCTTTGCTATAGTTTTTAGAGATCAATGACAAAACATTCAACCCTTTTCATGCTTTTGGATCATCTGAGAACTCTTGTCACTGTCAACATGACTTGAATGATAGTATCCTCAAACAAACCCGAATTATTACTTTTCACGAGTTCATCGAAATATATAAAAGTAGCTTCTCTAACTGATAGAGATCTGCACTCAAATCCATGTGAAACACTTCTTCCCACGCGGAGTCCGTGCCTGTCAAGACCCAAAAGTTTCAGACTGCGAGCGCATATACCAGTCCTAATTCTGCATCTTCTTATAAACACACAGATGGAGCAAAGGTGAGGGGGTTTGGAGCAGACAGTGAGCGTGTCGGACCTGTGGATGTATATATATGTGTGTGTGTGAGGAGGGAGAGGGAGCGAGGCAGAGCAAAGTGTGAGTTCATCTCAGTGAGAGCAGCTGTATAGAGGACACTGTGGGTGGAAGTGGTAGAGTCGTGGGTGAGCTCAGAGTTTGACTGCCAACCCTCGCTGCAGGTCTCACAAACTGTCCGTCACACACTCTGCACTCCTGACATACTATAAGAGACCAACATCGATACTATACTGTCATTATCGAGGTTAAAAAGTTACACATGCACAAATTAAAGGTCATTTATTCCATATGTTAATTCCATAGGTTTCATTTGAGTGCAGAGACGTGCATAATCATTTTAAACTATTCTTGTTGTTTATCCTAGTTTGGGACTGGCCCAAAGAGAACCCTGGCGTGTGACCTCTGGGGCCGGTTGAAGGAAAGGCATATTACTTAGTCTGCCTTTTAGGCTTTTATGACTGGCTGACTATGGGACAGGGGTTTTCCTGCATGTCCATTTGTGCCCACATTCTCGTAGTCAATAGTAGGTTAGCTCCTCTCGCTGAGAGAACTTCTATGATAAATAATGAGTGGTGCATATCCTGAAATAGTCTGGTACCCCCTCCCTTGTCCCTGTGGTCCGCTCTTGTGAAGCGCCTGTCCAGCCGTAGCGATCCCCTCCCTGCTGCTTCCTCCGTTATGGTTAGCATGCCGACTAAATCTGTAGCCGTGTGCCTGTAATTAGGCTGTGCCTTTGCTGGATTGAGTGCTACACACTGGCAGCTACAGACCATGCCAGGGCACTCACACACTTAAACACTTTGTGTTTTTAAGCAAGTTTTATCATTAAAAGGGTTCGTCAGGACAGAGTGAAGTGAGTCAGGTCTGGAATAATTCTCGACTTGATCAGAACTGGATCAATCAAACTCATGGCTTGGTGGTTTGCGGCCTCTATTTGAACTGTTTCAACCAAATGTTTTTCTTGATTATTAGTAGCCTTTTCTCTAACTTTTACTACGCAGTCTGACACTTTAACATACGGTCTCTCTGACGCGGTAACCCCACATTAACAATGATATCAGTATGGTTACAATTTGACCCAACACTTTTTATCATTCAAAATAGTCTCCCTGCACAGCATGGATTGACTTTGTTTGACCTCCAGCCCCGGACCCTCCCACTCTCTCCAGGGTCAACTGCCTGCCATCATTTCCCTACAAAATCCCTTTTATCATTTCCACTTCTGCTCTCACCTTTTCCTCTGCTCTGCTCAGTCTAATCCAGCCAACATTGTGGAGAGTGGAGTGGGCAGGTTGACTTGGCAACATTAACTCTACAGCTGTTAGAAGAGCTTTCACTTGGAGCTATATACAGTAATAGTTTAAAAAAAAGCATAAAAAAGGAGAGAACGGCTCATACAAGGCACATAAATGTATCCTATGCATCTTTGAATCAATTTGTTTTGTTAGATTTTTCATAGTAAATTCATTTAATATATATTAGCATATATTAGCATTATCACAACATAATGAAGTAATTGCTATTGTACTAATTGTTGTAATGTTGTAGGTGGCTGGGTTTTATTCTAGAAATTATGGGCCTTAAGTTAAATCATCCATTTAGGTGTTGCAATCTTCTAACATGACGAGATTATTCATGGTTGCAAAAAGAAATGCAAATTAAATTGTAAGAAAAAAATGGCAAACTTTATAGAACATTAAATGGGAGGTGAATGTGTGCATTTATTTGAAGGAATGTCTCTGTAATTTGTAAAGCCCTTTATGTGATGTGTTTAAGTTCATGTGGGGCTTGTTTTTTAAACCATAAGCTATTTCTATCTGACTTCTTACACTGTCAGTTGAAGCCAAAAATTACAACAAAATAATATAAAACAGGATGAGAGGATAACTAACTTTTAAAAACAGTTGCACCTGATTTTTGCTTCAAAATGTGAAAAACAGAACTATGGTAGTACATTTTAAAGTCTTGGCATTTGTATTGCTCACTTAGTAACAACCACTAGCATGCTAACAGCTCACTTTCTGCTATGCAGAAGTATAAAACACTTTATAAACAGATGCAGACAGCGCACAATGGACTTATTTTCACACTAATAGCTGTGTTTACAATCTGTTACTTTCAGAAAGACACGTCAATCATCCATTACAACCACATCAAACTACAGTACATATATGATGAATTTAACATATTTTGAAATTGCCTTCATATTGTCACTGGTTCACATTTAAATGAGAGATGGAGTGCGTCTCCCCAGCGGAGCTGGACTTGTGCTCTTGTGGCCTGTTGTCTCTGACAGCGGCCTGTGATTCCCTGTGGAGATGAAAGGCACAGAGGCCCTCATTTGTGTCAGCGTGTGGTTCCATCTAGGCTGCCAGGGTCGCTGTAGTCACAGGCCCCGCCCGTCGCATGGCTATTTTAGCTGCTCTGAACGGCAAAACCCACAATCCTCCACTGACCAGCGCCCTCTCCCCACTGCTGCCCATAATCATCATGTGCATATTGATAGTGCAAAATATCATTATTATTACCCTAAAACAGTGATTAAAAGAAAGGTAATCTTTATTAAGGAAATTATAACTAGACCATAGTAAACTTCTCTCAGTTTGTCCCACCTGTTCTACAACTACCTCAAGTCATTTTTACAATATCTTGTAAATGATTTGAGTTGAATTTACGGGGCTGTGGTAAGTGCACAGTCTGGGCATCGCCTCAAATAGAACAAGCCTTGTTTTTGGAGGATGTGAACTTTAAAACATTTGTCAACATTTGTCCAAATCAGTAATTAGCAAAGTAACTTTTCGTACTTACTATTACTTTCGTAGTATTTAGTTCGAAGTAACAGTTCTTTTACATCTACAAGTGACAAACGCTCATGTTGACAACATTGAATGATTTGAACATTTGTGTTTCTTGCACCGCTCCTTCTTATTCTGTGTCGAGATCTCACGTACAGACAGTTACTCTTACAGTTTCTCTCACTTCAAACAGCGTTGTACTTTTACTTGAATAATATTATTTTATCTTGTAAAACAGTATGGCTACTCTGTCACCTCTGGGAATTAGTGGCCTATAATGAGATAAAAATGTCTAAAACTACACACTTACAGTAGGCTACATGAAAACTCATCCATTCAGTGTTTCTTGGATACTGGTAGACATCGTGACAGAAGAGCAGAACAGATCAGTTGTTGTCATATTGCTGCAGTTGCAGGCCCACACATGGATCTGTCATCCAAACATCTGTGCCTTGTGTTTGTAACAGCTTCATTCAATTATCATAAACAGTGGCATTGTCCTGAATAGAATTGTCACGGTGAGCCTGTTTTGAAAATCTTAAAATAGTTCCTGAGGTTCCTTTGTCCCATTAAGCGATTTAGTTCAGTGTAATATATTATACAAGGTGCACGGTGATCAAGGCTGAGCAGGGGAGGGCTACTTACACACTTGAGTCGGAGCTGAATAAAATGCAAACATTCATTATCTGTTTGTAACCGGAGGCAAATTCGAGTTGTGCATAGTCAATCCTCCACTTGACTCCTGTGACCTTATTTTCCAGCTCGCTTCATAAGTGCTCAGTGCTCGCAGAATTGTCTCAAATAATGTGTTGCGAGTGCGCGAAATGGATGGGCTGCAGTCACGGACAATTGGCAGACCGCTCATTTATTTGACGCTTCCTTTTTTTTCCCCGTCTGTATTTGGAGAAGTTGGAAGGTATTTAACTGTGTGCTGAAAGCCTTCTGGTTCAACAAAATGGCTCATTATAGCCGGAGTCTGTACATTGATTCTTTACGTGTCAATTTAAAGGTCATTCAATTGAGTTTTTCAGTCTGGGACAAGACTGGGCAAGTGGGAATGAAGCGTTAAAGGGAGGGACCCAGGGCTGAATGCATGTCTCTTGGTTCAACTATGTAACTATTATCAGAAAGAGAAGTTTGTAATATGATGAGAATGTCAAAAACTAAGAAAGTGTTGGGCGCGGCTTCTCAGGGGGGAAAAGGAAAGACAGAATTATTTGTTTCTGTTTCTTTCCAATGCGACGGGCGACAGTGCCGTCTGTAAGAATCATTTTGTTGGTTAATGATACACAGTTTTTATGCTGACATTCACTAAATTGATTTCTATACTGACTACACTGTAAGAGGCTGTTTTTGTCCCTCTAATCTTTCTAATTACTCGAACTCACGTCTCTATGACTTTTTTCAATTTGAATTTATTGATGGAAGACTTAAGACTTGAGCTCCTTTTTCTACGAGAAAGAGTGGATGTGCTAAACCTCACTGATAAATACTGTTCATGTGCAAAAGCCCCACTGTGAAACCCACATCAGGCCGACAGCAGGAATCAGGACGGCCTGATAACAGACAAGCTAACCTTTAAAAGTCTCTTTCCGCGCGGTGACGACTCAATCCTACGCCATTTCCTGTCAGAGCACACATCAGCGCCGGACTAAAACAGCACGCCGCTAATAAGCTCACAAATATAGGCCAAGTGAGGGATCGGGACCTGGGAAAAACCTTGGTGCTATAAACACATTTACAATTCTGTGGGTTTGGGGCTTAGTTTATCTGTTTTATTGTATCATTCATTCACTTTTCCTGAGCACAATGTAATGCACCGCTATAGAAACAAACACAACAATTATAATGAACATTTTGATAAATATAACAACCATTTTTTTGTAATTTAAAATGTAAGGTACAGCTTTGAATTTCTGTTCAGCTGCTTAGTTTGAATTTAGTTTAGTCTACATTTAGCACCTGTTTGTGTACTTGTTTATGAGTAAACGTGTGTAACAATTAGGAATGGTAAAGACAAAAAAATATAATTGTAAACTAAATTAATCAAAAAAGGAACATTTTCAAACTACACTAGGTCTTTTTTTTGGTTCAGTTAAAAGAAATGTGAAGATTTTCGAAGGAAAATGAAGTCCTTTTTGCTCACCCTTTCCTAAATAAACTTAAATATTAAGTGTTCTTTAATCTTGCTGTTTATGTCAAAATTATCATTCAGAAAGTTTGATGTCATAAAGCAGGTCACATTTTGAGAAGCGGCAATGTGTTAAGAAAACAAGGAGAGAAAATGTTGGATTGTATTGTTGTTTTGGTCATCATGTTAATAATCATGAATAATCGTTAAATCGCTGTGTTTACTCTCACAATAATCGTTAAATCGCCGTGTTTACTCTCACAATAATCGTTAAATCGCAGTGTTTACTCTCACAATAATCGTTAAATCGATGTGTTTACTCTCACAATAATCGTTAAATCGCTGTGTTTACTCTCACAATAATCGTTAAATCGCCGTGTTTACTCTCACAATAATCGTTAAATCGCAGTGTTTACTCTCACAATAATCGTTAAATCGATGTGTTTACTCTCACAATAATCGTTAAATCGCCGTGTTTACTCTCACAATAATCGTTAAATCGCAGTGTTTACTCTCACAATAATCGTTAAATCGATGTGTTTACTCTCACAATAATCGTTAAATCGCTGTGTTTACTCTCACAATAATCGTTAAATCGCCGTGTTTACTCTCACAATAATCGTTAAATCGCCGTGTTTACTCTCACAATAATCGTTAAATCGCTGTGTTTACTCTCACAATAATCGTTAAATCGATGTGTTTACTCTCACAATAATCGTTAAATCGCCGTGTTTACTCTCACAATAATCGTTAAATCGCCGTGTTTACTCTCACAATAATCGTTAAATCGCTGTGTTTACTCTCACAATAATCGTTAAATCGCTGTGTTTACTCTCACAATAATCGTTAAATCGCCGTGTTTACTCTCACCATAATCGTTAAATTTATGTGTTTACTCTCACAATAATCGTTAAATCGCCGTGTTTACTCTCACAATAATCGTTAAATCGCTGTGTTTACTCTCACAATAATCGTTAAATCGCTGTGTTTACTCTCACAATAATCGTTAAATCGCCGTGTTTACTCTCACCATAATCGTTAAATTTATGTGTTTACTCTCACAATAATCGTTAAATCGCCGTGTTTACTCTCACAATAATCGTTAAATCGCTGCGTTTACTCTCACAATAATCGTTAAATCGCTGTGTTTACTCTCACAATAATCGTTAAATCGATGTGTTTACTCTCACAATAATCGTTAAATCGCCGTGTTTACTCTCACAATAATCGTTAAATCGCCGTGTTTACTCTCACAATAATCGTTAAATCGCCGTGTTTACTCTCACAATAATCGTTAAATCGCTGTGTTTACTCTCACAATAATCGTTAAATCGCCGTGTTTACTCTCACCATAATCGTTAAATTTATGTGTTTACTCTCACAATAATCGTTAAATCGCCGTGTTTACTCTCACAATAATCGTTAAATCGCTGTGTTTACTCTCACAATAATCGTTAAATCGCTGTGTTTACTCTCACAATAATCGTTAAATCGCCGTGTTTACTCTCACCATAATCGTTAAATTTATGTGTTTACTCTCACAATAATCGTTAAATCGCCGTGTTTACTCTCACAATAATCGTTAAATCGCTGCGTTTACTCTCACAATAATCGTTAAATCGCTGCGTTTACTCTCACAACAATGGTCACGCCAACACTTTTAATCGTGACATCCCTGGCAACAATATACTAAAATTGTACTATTGCCACCTCTGCTGCAACACCACGTAGTCTATGCGCTTGTCTTTCAATGATGGCATCTTTTCCCTTGCCCACCCGAATATGTCCCACCCCCTCTTGGTGGGTCAGCCGGGCCCCGCGAGTGTGGGATGTTGCTGTGTGTATGAAGAGGGAGCGGGAGAAAGAAAAAAAGGAAAAAACAGTGTGAAAAGTGTGTAGGAGAGGCTAAAGAAAAACATTACATCCTGGCAACAGCGCTGTAGGGAGTGGAGGATGAGGCGGAGACTCTGGGAGGGGTGAGAGCGTTGGTGCGGATGTAGAGGTTGGGGGCGGCGGTTGGGGGATGTTTGGAGGGGTCATATCTGCCACAGTGTGTTCTCATGCCGAGGGTGTTGGCTGGAAACAGGACGGGGGAAGGAGTGATGGTGGAGCGGCTGGGTGGAGGCAGGAAGGGACGGGGGAAAGATGGGCACCGCAGACGACTCTCGCACACACAACGCCCCTTGCTTTGTGTTACAGATCTTTAACGCTTCTTTGTAAAGTTAAAATGTGTTTCCTTATGAATATTCACTAAAAGCAGGAAAGAAAGTTGATATGGTTGATATTGGTATGTACAATTAGAAGAATATGCATTTTTAATAAAGCAGTCTTGTTACGTTTTAACACGTTTTTTATGATAACTTCGGATCAATCTGTTGTGCGAAACTTGATTCATGAAACCGTTTTAAGTGGAGGTAAATGTTTTAAAAGGCATTAAAAGTGCATTGTCTCGCGAGCGATGGCCAATCAGAGCAGGTGTTGTTATGTGAGTTTGAGTTTAGAAAGGAGAAGCGAGAGGTGAGACATTCGTGAATGGGGCCGGTTGGGTCTTCAATCCTAAAGATAGCACCAAATCATGTTTGAATCAGCTGACCAGACATGGTGCAGAAACGTCATGGGAGGAAGGCAGCAGAGCCAAAACTCGTCAAGGTTCGACTCGCAAATACAGGTCTGGCTATAAGAATCCAAAACCTTTTTAAATGTGCAGACCTAATTCAACATAATTGGACTAAGACGGCAAAAAGCAGATACAGACAGAAAATTACAATTTCTCACCAAACGCTGACTTGCTCTTGTGATAAAAGCCAACTTTCCAGAGACAGCGATTTGTTGAGCCCAAAGGCAACGCGCAAGTCAAAGCTAGCGCAGGTTAGCATCAGCGCTCACGTCAAGACCGAAAATATTTAATTTCCAGTCAATAGTGATCCTAACATCAGCCAAATCCAATGCATTACATAAAGAGACATCCAAATGCAGAGGTGCAGACAATAAACCAACAAACAAATAAACAAGAAGTCGTTTCTTGTTACTTTAGCTTTAGCCGCATCGCGCAGCACCACAATTGCGGTGCTGGAGTAAATGGCGTCTTAGTGCGTGAGACGCTTCTGTAAATTACATACTCAAAGTACGTAGTCGTCCGTTACGCAAGGAACGTTGTGAGTTTGATTGACCAGCCAACAGGTAACAAGTAGGTAACAAGTAGGTAACAAGTAGGTAACAAGTAGGTAACAAGTAGGTAGCATGTAGGTAGCATGTAGGTAGCACCAACCATATCCACACTTATATGTATTCTTATCTTATTTTTTAGTTTATCAAGGACAAGCCAGTTGCACGTCTATTGAGCTATTTTTCACAGATATCCACAACAAAAAACTAGTAAAATCCTCCATACAACTTTTAAGAGACTAAGAAAACCGGTCTGGGGGACGTGTCGAAATGTGGCTATACTCTAAGTCCTCTGGCTCATCTTCATGTTGAACAGGTTCTGTGGTTATTATGGTGTTAGCAATGGATTTATAGTGGCACGAATTAAGTGGTGTAAACTGGTATGACAGTATAGAAACACCTTCACACCTGGTGATCAACTGTCACCAGCCTTAGTGCCATTACTCAATTCTGTGTAGTTAGTTAGTTCAAACATCTGTGTGTAAAAGTGTGTCTCTGTCGATGCTTGGACAGAACAGATTTGTTTTCCTTATGGGGATCAATAAAGTATTTACCCATCTGTGTATCTCTATCAACTATAGCAAACATAAATAGATAGAACACAGTTTACTTATGGTCGTGCGCAAGGTTTCGGCAGTTCCCCGATGGGGTCAAAGGGGACATGGGTGAAGTAGGTGTGTGTATGTCAGGCTCAGGGTCATGAGCAGCCCTTTGAACTGTGACCCTGCTTCTGATGCTGCTGCTCCTCCCACAAACACCGACACACACCTCTGAACCCTCCACAGTTATCTCCATGGACCATGCTAACACTGGGCTGGGTGAAAAGGCTAACATGTAGACCGGTATACACAGGTCCTGACGTACTTTAGTGCAGTTTAAGTTGAAAATATGATAACGGTTCAATCTTTTTGACAAGCATCTCTGTTGTATGAGACAGATTCACTGGTGGGATTGTGACACCCACTCCACAGGTGGCACCTTAAAAGCAGCAGCAGCAGTCTGTGGGTGTAGCACTGTCCTGTTGTTCAGTAGCAGCCCTTTTTATTCTGTGCCAATCTGAACCTGGCAAAATAAACACTATTAAATATGGTCAATTATTTATCAATTTATGCGTAGACCTTCGGAAAGATTTTCATTACAATAATATAAAGTTATTATTAAATGGCATAAATTCTGCTGTCCTTTATTTAGAAGGGTGTTTTTCTTTCTTTTTTTATGGAGTGTTGGTAAATGATTTATAAGAAAACCTTAATTTAATCTACTCCAAGTTAAGCCTGTTATGCATTAATCTACATTTTCCAATCAATCATCATTCCAATCAACACATTTTAAAATATTAAAATCACATCCCATCTTCCATGCCTTTTTTTATTTTACAACACACTGAGGCCACTTTAAGCAGGAATGCACAAACGTGTGAAGCTTAAATTCACGCTGTGACTCTCAGTTCAACATTTCTCACACATTTTCAGATAGGATTAATCGACATGGTTGAACTGTATTCATTCACATTTTACTGTTTGGATGTTAGGAGGGGCAGGAAAAAGATGAGGGATGTGTGAAGGATCCTCACCATGTGTTTGACACCAGAGCACTCAGGGCAGGGCCACTGTAATCCTAATTTACAACGACACACTGTAACACGCACTGGATAAAAGTATTCATCGTGTCTTATGCAATGACGTCGAGAACAGGAAAAGCCCATTTAAATTGCTTGACATTATACTGTAAGACACTGCAAGGTTCTTAAGGCAAATCCAGGCAAATTACTTTCACCCATTTCACACAGTCCTTTTCTGTCTGATAAAGTATAATATATATTAAAATAAAAAAAAGATGCAGTATGTAACTTTTACGGCAGAGCATTCCCCACCTGCTCGTTGACATGAGAAGAATACAGTCCTCAGTATTTGTACCAAAATGAGGCCTTGTCTAATACATAGTCCCTGTTATGAAGTTGTATTGACAGAATGACACAAGTGTTCTTTCATTTGGCCGGGTACAAGTGTGCACAAAAACACACCCCGTCACCTGTAAGTCAGGATTTAACTGTCCTCCACTTCTCACGCTATTGTTCCTCCAACTCCTGTTTGCCCCAGAAGAAGTAGCAGAACAAAATATGTACTTTTGTCAGATCAAAAATATCAAAATGGATTCCCGTCTCTCCCCATTCTTCTTCTTCCCATTTCACTATTACATTTTGCACATCAGAGCCTAAAAAAAGCAAGCTCTACAGGTGTCAGTGTATTCTCCCTCAGCCAGAGCTCGGTTAAGGTTTGGCCCTGGTGTAATGTAATGTCACTCCCCTAAGCACAGGTGGACTGCAGGGAACGCTGCCAAATAGTTTTGGTTCGGAGGGAGGGAGGGGTGTTGGCTGAGGCCGGTGGGTGTAGCACTTTTGTTTTGTTGTGTTACTTAGATAATCACTTTGCGGAACGGTACCTTTTCACTCCCCATCTCCGACACACCTTCAGAGCAAATTCAGTTTCTCATGCGTCGGCCCGGCTCATTCTCACCGGCTCGGGCTTCCTGACAGGAACTGGGTGCACTGGAAAAGGACCTGAAATCAAAACCCCTCGAAAAGGTCAGTTACACATCATCCTCCTCTTTTCCACTTTTTTATTCACATTTGGCTTTCTCCTGTTTCACAAGTTATTTTCTCTTTATTTTCTTCATTGTGGTTGGGAAATTGGGCGAGAGCTGCATGTGGCGCCCAAATCACTCTGAAGAATGGCAACCTTTGGGGAAGTTTGCGCCTCTTTGGTAGAAAGTAACAGGGTCTGCACAGCCAGCGTTGTCTTGTTTCTACTGCAAATGTTACAACACGTGCGCAGCCTCCTCCTCCTCCACGTACCAGCCACACAGTACAGTCAGCAAGAAGGGGAATGTGAATGTTGCTTTCTTTGACAGTTGTTGTCAGTGTATTTGTCAATGTTGCACAGTTTCAAAACTATACAAACCAGCATATAGTGTCTGTATACATATTTATAAGCGATGCTGTGACATTATCAAGGTTACGTAACTGCGCAGAATACATTTTTATAAACGAAAGGTACAACTATATACACATACATAGCAACAACTCCTATCTCACAGTAAGAATATGGTGATAAAGATGCCCTCTGGTGACTCCCCTTTAAAGCGACAAAGTGCGTTTACGCTATTAAATACCATCATGTTCACTATGGTCATTCATAGTTAGCGTATCAAGGTATGTCAAAGAAATATACAATAGGACTTTTCAATTAACAACAAATAATTAGAAAACAGAATTACTGCTTCACAACAGCGTCGGAATTAAAAGGACATTTCAGGGGACACAAACAACACCAGAAGCCAATTTCGTATGTTATTCCACCATCCATATTTCTATTTAACAGCCTTTCATTCGTCTGACAATAGGCATTATAATTCCAAGGTGACATCTCAGGCAAGTTTTCAAAAAGATTCCGTGAGCCGACAGTGAGGTGTCCCTGTCATACTCCGCCACTGTTCCAAACACAGAGCGCTGAAGGTAAAGAACACACGTACGGGCACATTTCTGATGGTTCCTCTGCAGGGTTAGTCGGGGATAAGGCTGAGCTGCAGTCACACCACACCTACAAGCTCCACGCCCCGACAAGAGCCCTATTCTGGCCCCGTCTCTCTCAGATTATCTCAATTCAACTTGATCTCACTGCTCTTTTGTGAAGGGCCTTTCTTACGCACTGTTGTACAAACACAGCTCGCAGCAGATTTCATTCATGTTTGCTTAGTCGGGATATTATGAGCAAAAACTCCCACCCCTCTCCTTTAAGTCAGTATGTATAGGAGCAGAGTCTGTAGACACATATATGACAATAGGGAGGTATAGATATAGAGGTTATGCAACATTATTTTAGTCGAGAGATGAGTGGCAGAACGAACGGGCAGCACAACTGATAAGATGTGTTTCTTTGCGTTTTTACCACTACTTTTTGTCCGTGGAGCTTTTGTTAAACTTAAACTTTATTCTTTAACTGAAAATAGAGCTTGCCTGGCTTGATTGCTAATGGTTCGGGGAGTTTTAGGACACTTCAAATTCATTTCCTCCACAAATTGATTTGTTTGAGGTGATGATTTCAACTGTGTGATGCCAAAGTGGTGATAAATGTGAGTGTAGCTGCAGTGTTCCTGTTATTTATCTGGTTTCCTTCAACTGTTTATGCAATATCTACTTCATACGCATTTCATGTGCGTATGAAGTGCTGCACGGGAAACCATTTAAAAGAAAATTACAATTGCTCTACTGGTGCTCTTAAAAATAATACGACAAACATAAAAATAATAAAATCCTAAAATAGTCAAAACAACAACAACAACAACAACAACAACAACAACAACAATAGATAGTAGCTAAAACATGAAATTAACAGTAACAGAATTTAAAAGATGATCTTTTCTTTAGATGTTAGGTACAAACTGAATATTTAGCAAAGTTGTAGTCTTCTTGTTGTTGGACTGTAGAAGCTCTTTCACATTTTAGTTGTGTTTTGAGCTCTTACAAAGAGAAAATGTCATTGTCATTGACTCTCATGTGTTTTGGCCACTCACCAACATTCAGAACGCTGTGATGTCTTCTGCATAACCTCTATTGGCTTATTTCTTGGATATTAGAATATCTCAATATGTGTCTGTCTAAGTCAATAGGCGTTCACCTGGTTAAGTTTGAAGAGGAGGATTTTAAATGACCATTTCAAACTGGTGCAATGTGCTCATTAATGAGGCTGACGGAGTGAATGAGTCCACACGCCTTCTCCCACCTGACATCCTGTGACTCTGTGTGTGTGTGTTTGTGTGTGTGTGTGTGTGTGTGTGTGTGCGTGTGTGTGTGTGTGTGTGTTTGTGTGTGTGTGTGTGTGTGTGTGTGTGCGTGTGTGTGTGTGTGTGTGTGCATGTGCCTGTGCGTGTGTGTGTGTGCGTGTGTGTGTGTGTGTGTGTGTGTGTGTGCATGTGCCTGTGCGTGTGTGTGTGTGCGTGTGTGTGTGTGTGTGTGTGTGTGCGTGTGTGTGTGTGTGTGCGTGTGTGTGTGTGTGTGCATGTGCCTGTGCGTGTGTGTGTGTGTGTGCGTGTGTGTGTGTGCATGTCTGTGTGTGTGTGTGTGTGTGTGTGTGTGCATGTGCCTGTGCGTGTGTGTGTGTGCGTGTGTGTGTGTGTGTGTGTGTGTGTGTGTGCATGTCTGTGTGTGTGTGTGTGTGCATGTGCCTGTGCGTGTGCGTGTATGTGTCTGTGCGTGTGCCTGTGCGTGTGCGTGTGTGTGTGGCCAAATCCTCACACAACTCTCCTGTCATACAATGTTGTCTTGTCACGATTGCGTTACTGTCAGTTTCACATGAGAACAGAGCCTCTGTAGGACTCGTGATGCATGTGATGCATGTGTGCTGAGGCTCTGGTGTCGTGTTGAGCGCTCTACATGTGCAGGGCTGGTGTCTTTAGCGACCGGTCCAGGTTGTGTTGTGTGTAGAAGGGTTGGCTTGCTGGGTGAGTGAGTGAGTGCGTGAGTAAGCCGCCCTCACACATGAATAGAGGAGGGAGGAGGCTTGAAGAGGCTGTGGGTGGGAGGCCCGGGCCCTGCCAAAAAAGCTCCTTCTGTGGGATTTGTGTTTGTTGCGCTCCTCACAAAACGCTGTGTCTTGGCACAAACGACAGAGCACCAGGCAGCACCAGCCTCCCCGCGAGGTCAACTCTGTGGCACATGTTGGCTTTTGAAAACTTCAACTTTCTTACCACTACCAATGTATCCATCTATATCTATGGATTATTCTGTTAGTGCCTTTTATGTTGTGGACTTGAAGTCTCTCGATTCGACCAGCAGTTATGTTGTTTTTGTTTGTTTGTTTTTAGAACCCACCAACAGTCTTTATTTCTGATACCATAGATTAGTTTTAATGTAAAAATAACTACATTATCTATCCATTAGAGCAGACATGACGAATGTCACAATAGCCCTTATATGATTATCTTTTCTTTTCTTTTTTTAATAAACTACCAATCACGACATAAAAAAATAAAATATACAATGAATATTTATATGAACACTGATAAAACACTGGTTTGTTAATCAAACTGTATTTTTGCAAATATCTGCCTTCTAGTTTTGGTCCAGAAGTGTGACATACAACTAAATCATTTTAAAATAATAATGCATGTGCAGCATGTTAGTACGCAGTGCATTGTCAAATGTCAATCAGCACGAGGGAGTGGATGAAAAGAAGAAGAAAGGGAAAAAAAGGCAAGATTTTATAATGTCTGAGAGAAAAGATCTGGGTTGAATAAGTGGGTCCACCCACCTGTGTGTGAGAGGCAGCACAGAGAACACAGGCCCGCCTGGCAGTTTTAGAGACATGAGTGTGTGGGTTTGGCTAGTTGGCCTGCTTATGCTATCTAATCACTGGGAGAGAAAGGAGAGCAGTGAGCCTTGATCCACCCACCCACCCCAGACAAACAGCGGTTAGCCAAATAAGTACTAGATGTGGTTGCCTCCAGCGTGGGGCTGCACATGGGGGAGCAGATACAAAGTGACAGAGTCTGCAGGTAACAGACATTCAGGACAATTATGTCTCATTCTGTGCTGGGGAGGAAGAGAGATGTGTCAATCTGGCAGCAAAGAGTAGGTCACGATGGAGAAAAGTGCGCACCTGTGAGTGGCACTGCAGTTAGATTTTCAAGCTAAAGTTAGGGGAGATTATTGACTAGTTCAACTTTAATTAGCTAAATTTGTTTTAACCTGAGGCAATGCACAAATAAGTGATGATTTTTTTCATGAAAGTGGCACATTCTCAAATCATGTAACAAAACATTCAGGCAGCAATGCAATTTTAAGCAGAAAGACCTTATTAATACTCCCAATTTGTCATTTTTGGAGATGCTGGTCTATTGCACATTTTCTACCTGTGATACCTGAGTGGGCGGGTGTGATGAGGATCAGGATCGGCGGATGGCTGTGTCCCGATCATGTATTTGTGCGCGTGGCTGAAGCGACACATGTGTGTGTCCGTATGTGCTTTATGACAGGCATCTGTCTCCCCTGCCCTGCAGCCTGACTGCTTTTAATTAGGAGGTGCCAGAGCGCCGCGGGCTCTGCTCCGACACGCACACACATACACACACACACGACCTGAGGGCAGACGCAGGCTGTCCCACCAAGACTGGCCTCTCCTCGTTATCACCACCAGGAGGTGTCCTCAATCACCCACGACCCTCCACGCTAATGCTCACACCAGACCAGGAGTGGACAAGCAGGTCTCAGCGGCTCAGGTTCAACCAAGAGTCTACACACTTCTCCTATTCTATACAAAAACAGATGTTCATATGAAAGACTTAACATGGCTGTTAACAATAACATGTTTGAAACGAGTAAGAGACGTTTTATATTTTGTTCTTTACGATATGTGGATATCTGAGGAAATATATTCTGCATTTAAGTGACGCTCTGCAAATACACGGCTGTGATTGGTTCATTATCTAACTTGTGGGAGGAATGATCACCGTAGCTGTGAACAGGGTCCCAGAGGCAGTATACAGTATAGCGTCTGGCTCGCCAGGCTAAGCTCAAGTAGAGGAGAGGTCGCCCTCATGTTTGTCAGTCCGCCCCATGACAGCTGTGGCAACAATCAAGCAATATTTTTAAAAAAAAGTTGTCGGTGTATGAGTATCAGTACCAACAGAAATTCTTGCATCATTTTCATAATTATATCACTTTGCCAAAGAAACGCCCAAATTATACACTGTTTAAAATGTTCTGGGCAAGGACCCACAAACCTCACATACACGCAGAAAAAGATGAACATTCTGAGAACAAAGTACAAGTCCATTATGAAAAAGTAACTCTCTGCACAGCTCTGACAGGAGCAGAAAATGCAGTAGCTCTGACATACCAGCAGCAGTAGTGCACGTTTGGACTGGTGGGGGCTTAGGGTCGTGGGATAAGCTCTTACAAACCAGCCCCACCTGCTGAAAAGAACAATGGTCATTAAACCTAATTCATAAAGATAATAGGACCCGGTCAATTAAACACAAACTTTGCTGTTCGATTTATTCACAACAGAACATCAAATTGACACAAATGTGTTGACTCTAAGGAAAGTTCAGGAGTCAGCGTTTGAAGTGTTTAATAAATCGGCTGGCGTGCGGAATAGTTTGAAAAGCAAATGAATTAAAATTTGAAGTGTCCTTTAAACTGAGGGTGATGCATATACAGCTTTTGAAGTAAAAATTTGATTTTTTACTAACAAAAAGCTTTAAATGAATGAGTATCAATTGATGGAATGCCCAGGTCAGCCAGCAGCATTTTTAAATCAAAGAGTCTGCACGTTAAAGAGCGCAAGCACACGGAGGCGTAAGAAGAAGCAGTGACAGCCGGGTTTCTGAATCAGAGAAGTCCAATACAAAGGTCTTGATCTCAAGGCTAACACCGGAACAATGTAAAAATGTTTTTTTTACTTATGGCTTTGTAATGGACAAACTGAGGGACAGTGGCAGTTTGCAGCAGCAGAAACTGTAAAAGTACTGTATTTATTGAGGATATAGTGGAAATGTTTTACTCTTAAGTCCTGTGTTCTGTCCAAAACTGCTATTGAAATCACTGTCGATACAGAGTTTCTAATGTTTCAACTACAGTGCGCTGATCTCCAATCCATCCTCTTGCCGTTCAATACAATGCAGAGGAAAGAAGTGTATAAATCACCTGTGTGTATTTAAAAAGTCTCAGTTGTACAATAGAGATAATGTTTGATCGTTTTTGTGAATCACTTTTGTCTGTGTAAGGTGTTGTACAAACAAAATGTACTTAATTACTTACTTGACTAGTCGACTACTAAAATAATTGTTAGTTCCAGTTAAGGGTGCAATAATCACCAAAAATATATAAATATATATTTTTTTCGTTTTGAGTAACTCGATACTTGTGGGCAATATTATGTCAGTCTAACAAAATTGTCTTTAAACTTTAATTATTAGACAAATGTGAAAAATATGTACAATTAATCACAAAAGTGCAGAAATATCACCTTATACCCATTTGATAATTTACAACATAACTACTGCTCTTTTTGTTGCATTTTTTCACTACAAATTATATGCTCAGTGTTCAAATGTTGCATATCTTCAAAAGAAAATTCTCTGTATTATGTAAAGTTTGACATACACCGTCACTTGGCTTCAGCTAAGCAAATCCAGCAGGTCCGAGCCTCCTACTGGAGAACAGCTGCAGGGCATGATCTTTCAGCTGCAACACAGTACTCAAACCAGAATGATGCAGTGAATCTTCTCATTTCTGAAACAACCGTGTGGAAAGACAAATCCTGTGGTCATGGAAAAGATGTCCGTGTGTTTGAGAAGAGTTCAATCATTTGCATCAAGCAGAGAAAACATGAAACTAATGTACTACAGACCTGAACCTCAGTGAGAGTGTTTGAGCTGGAGAAGGCTTTGTGCAGTGTCACTCTGTCACAAACAAGACAAGATCAACTGGTGAAAAACAATGCAACACTGAAGGGAAATAAATCTTGTAATGTCGCAGAATCTTATTGAAACTAAGCCACAGTGAATGTGTGCTGTAATCAAAGCTAAAGGCAGCCATAACGATGCATGATTCTTTTGTACAATTGTAAATGCAATTATTTCAACTAGATTTTTGTGAAATAAGTAAGTCTGTCAAATGCACATTAGGCAAAGAAAATGTGCCATAAACCAGTGCAAAAATCACAGAATCACCAGAATAAGCTTCGCCCCGCAGCTCGATGACATGTGGCACTATATGATCCGACTGGCAGCTCACAGATCGGGTTCTTATAGGCCGTGTGATATAGTGTTTCTATCTGTACGATGCATGCTGGGTACACCAAAGTCGTCGCGATATCAACTTGATCTAATGACTGTTCACACCCCTGCCCCCTCCACAGCTCCAATCTGGTGGCCTCGCACGCAGAGCACTCGGGGCCCAGCAGGTGTCTGTAAACAGGTACTAGCACACGCCAGACAGACAGACAGAACGACGGAGGGACGGACGGGAAAAACAGATGACTCGTACCCGGCTAAGGGCCTCATGTGCGGCTGCCACGGGCGACTGACTGAACCGTGCGCCTGTGACGGACAGTGGGCACCCAAGACTTTTCATGCAAACAAACTCATTCGAATGATAAACAGAAGGCTTTGTTGGAGCGCTGGACAATACGGCAAATATAATGAATAATGATTTCCTTTTCTCTTGTTTAACACAAAAATAGTTAAGATTCTTCCTCCAAAGTCTAAACTTCCAGTAATTGCACAACCCTAATTGTTGATTTTAACGACAGAACCCAAATCCATCCAAGACTGATAAGCCGACTATGTGCTGTGAAGCAATAGAATTGTAATAGCTTAAAACCTTGAAATGGCAGTCTATATAAATTACTAAAAACATGAAAGATTTTCAGAGGATAAAACAAAACCAATTTTGATATTTTATATTTAACTCTGTTCAAGAAAAAAATATATGGTATACAGGTACCAATTTCAGCAAGTTGCTATGGCTGCAGTGACGTGTTTAGCAGAGATGTACCATGCTACAGTATAGCAAGTGTTGTTTTCTGGCCGTCTGGCTGAGCTGTGAGCAGTTAGTGGCTGACCCTGTTTATATATACGGGATGCCAAAATGAGCTGGCTCGGCCTCTCACCCTGCACAAAACAGTGTAAACCACGAGGGCTCGGGCTGCGGTCGGCTTTGGTCCCTGTTTTCCCCCAAGAGAAGTGGGCACAACCGTCTGCCTCACGCTCTGATGTCCACTTGTTTGTGTAAGTTAGCTGCGTGCCGCGTAACGTTGTGATTGTCAGCTTACATTTATATATACACACAAATATTTTGGTTCAGATTGGAAGGTCTGCAAACCACTGCGCAAACAATGGTTGTCTGAGCGTACTACCTTTATGAATGAACGTGAATGGGAGGTTTGATGCTGGGATCTTCTTTCTAACTTGGTTCGTTAAGGATAAGAAATACAAGAGATATCCGCCCTCTCACTCCTTCACACCTAAACATTTTGATTACCCTGCAAAACTTATCAGAAGAAAGACTTCCTGTTGTGGGCACCTCATTTAAATAGGGGTGTGGTTTAATGATGTCATGGAGGAAGTTTTCACCAAGACGAGCTGTACATTTGGTTTGAAAATATGACTCATTTTGTTCTTTCAGTCTCACAAACACCCTTAGTTACTGTAGATTATAACTCTAAACCTAATTCACAAATGTTCTAATAGAATTAAAATTATCATCTTAATATTTAGCTTTTCTTTCCCCAAAAAATGTCTCTCACTATTTTCTGACTCTAACAAAACTAATATATCTACAGATGTGTGTTTTCAACCTGGATTTTGAAATGTCACCAAGTCTGATATATGTTGGCATGTATATATATATGTATATATATATAATATATGATTTAAATTCTTTTTTAACTGTTTGATCATTGTATTTAAAAGAAACTTCCCACGCACAACAATAATTAGCAGTGTTCTTGCAGCCTCCACTCACAAAGAGGCATCTAAAGTGCTGAAACACATTATACATATGCTAAAGTGAACAATTGTCTGTCAGAGAAGCCATGCAACTAACTGCTACGATCACCTTTGACCTTGGAAAAGCTCAAACTAAATGTGATAAGCTTACTAGAATCTATTTGTCCTCCTAAAAGTCAGCATTGAACCTTAAACTTTCTTAGCTTTGTGCATCTCATCTCTGGCCAGTGGAGGAGCACAAAATAGCCTTACCAACTTCTCTCTCCCATTTCCATTTTTACCCTCCCTCCGTCTCCCCAAACAACCCCGTGGAGTTTCTTTCTCCCCGTTCCCTACATACCAAAAAATCCACCAGAACACAACTAAAAATTCATTTTGTCTGACCCAAATCAGAGGGTGTCTGCGCCATGGGCTTATTACACAGTGCGCTTAAACTTGTGTTGTGGAGGAGGATGGGGTATTATTATCTTTGAGCTACCCACCCTGCTATAAAAACTAGTGGTGCGACAGCTCCCCAGCGCAGAGCTGCTGCTGCCCTCCCTCCCTTCTTCCTCTCACTCACTCGCGGCTCGTGCCTCATGAGCCGCACACAACAAGGAGTGCTCAGTCGAAACTATACAACCCTGAGACAGCCCGAAACAAGCGGACCGACCTGCCTGCTGGATATCCCCCTCTGGGCTCTTCCTTCTGCTTTTTATGAATGAGGCATCACTGCGTCCAGTGTGAGGAGCTTGTGAATGGAGTGACCGTCCGCCGGCACTGACTGACAGACAAAGACAGAATCAGCAGGGTTTCAATTAGACAAGGCAATGGTGAGAGGTCAAACGGGGAGCAGCGGAGAAGCCTCCTAGAGGACTGGACTAACAGACACGTGAAGGGAATCAACCAAGTCAAGGTGAGGTGAGCGCTGCCTGTTGAAAGCTTTGGAATGCTGGGCAAAACGTATCAAGACATGTGTGGATGAAATTTGAATGCCAGAGTTTGGGAGTGCGCACATGGGTGTGTAGATAGCAAACGTGAAACTCTGAATTATTTAATACTCCCTACATCCAAGACACTGGAAAACTAGTTCTAAAAGTTATCAACTTTGTCTAGTCGTGTACTCTTGTTTTAGCAGCAGATGTCAAAAGGACCAAACTGGTGAGAACAGTCTGTGTGTCAAATGAGACAGTAAAAAATAAAAGTAATGTAAATATATATTATGAATTAGTATTGTATTTTAATTGTAAGATATATTTCTCAAACGTAACATTGTGCTAAGAATGCAAAATCCTCATCAAAACTGTACATATTCAATTTGTTTGTATATTTTCAAATGTAAACCCAATTTTTTTTTAGTTAAGTATATTTTAATAAGTAGAAAATAACTTAATCAGTGTAAGAATCTATTTATGTGGCATGAATAATAAAAACATGTTTGGGATTTCAGCTCAAGCTCTAAATTATGACTTGCTACAGGTGTGTTATCATGCAGCTTATGGACACTTTACCTCATACTGTTCCCAAATGACAGGGACATTACCAGATGCACTCTGTTTTCATCGGCTCATTTCAGGTGTAACTACACATGTGCTAAAATGTCAAAATATTTGTTATTGAATGTTGCTTGTTGTAATGATCATCTCATCTGTAAAAAAAAAAGAAAAGTAAAACATATATTAAGGACAAGAATGCCTGGTCCAAACCATCTGCTTTTTCTGATAAATATCATATTGCACATATTGCACACATTGCATTTGTGTTTTTATGCCGTTGTGTACAAATATACAGTTGTTTTAAAGCTTGATACTGTCAGTAAAAAAGTTACATTTGGAGCATATCACCCGTACTTTTATGGCAGAATCATAGTAAGATTTGTTTTTTACAAAGTGACAGATGTAGTAGTAAAGTTTTGTTTACTTTGGGGTAAGAAAGATAATGATGAGCGGCTGTGGGCCGCCCTGCAGGCTCCAAGACGACAAGCAACCAGGCGCTTTAAAAGGCCTTACAGGTAATACATTCCCCCCTTCTCTGAGGGCAGGGCTCCTTATACTAAATCATAATTATGATTATGATTATGATGGACATTTTTATTTGATAAAAAAATACTAACAATACAATTATCAAGTTCCCCCTTAAAAATTGAATTTGAATTGGAGAAATAAAATAAAAATTTCCTCTTCTTCTTCTTCTTATTTAAAAAAAATATTTACTTTTAATTATTGCACAAATTGACATTTTGGACAACTAATTACAGACACATCGTCTTTTACACATTTGGTGTCATTTTTTGGATGACCAGCGATCATTGTTACAACACGCAGCAGGAACTGTGCTGTTAAATGCTGCAATTTGGTCTTGACATGTTTATTATAGAGATTGATATACTCAGCTTTTGACATGTTTATTATAGAGATTGATATACTCAGCTTTTGGCTCCACTAATTGACAGCAATTAAATTAAACTTTGGCTATTAGTCCCATATGACCCAGACAGTTGTTCTGAATGTATCAAATAATTTAAAGAAAGTATGCTGAGCACACTGTTGCACTGTTGCACAGCAGATAATGGACTAGTGCACACAGCCTCAAATGAATGTCTCCTCCTAATAAGGGTCTGAATCTCGCCTGTCAATACTGTAAATTATTGGCCATGCAATTGTGGGCGCGTGACAGCTGTTTAGCAGGTGTTTGCAATGGGCAGTGGGTGACAGGGCCAAACTTTGGCGGATGGTGATTTAGCAGGTGGGTCAGGTGCATGCGGTGGCCTGACAGGGATAAACTAGCTTTAGCTGTTACAGCTTACAGGCCAAATGAGTGTCTGTCTCTGACAAGGGCTGAGATGGACATTAGCTACTGATTTGTGGCCTGAGCGGTCAAGGCTGGGGACGAGGTAGCCCGGCACTTGGGGCATAATGATCCAGCTGCATAGGGAGGAGTGCACCTCAATTATTAGGGAGAGGAGCAGGGCGCTGCTGTTCTCCTGTGGCTTCGGCCCCAAATCTAGTTCCCGGGCAAAAGAGGACATTGAATAGAGGTGACACATAATTTGGGGCGGGAGTGCTGAGTTGAAAGTGTTGGTGACTAAGTGCGGCATGAGAGAAGACAGAGCCAGAGCAGACGAGGAGGCAGACCATTGTCATGTCACTTTCATATCTGAGCTTGTACACATGCAGGTGCATGAAGGTCACACAGACATAACTTTTCAACTACGCTTAAAATTACTGCTTTAATTACCCCTCAAAAATATCATAAAGAGTAGTTTATGCCCTGTCTAAAGACACCCCGCCCTGACTGCACAGCGGTGGGTAGGTGGGTGTGTAAATAGTTAAGTGTTGTTTGGCTGACGAAATGTCGCTCCAGGTCCTTGTGGTGGGAAAGCCGTGCCCTCCTCCTCCCTCGCTGTCTATGTGGCACATCCTTCTTAGATCCTCTCTCCCTGCTGTAATTAAGGGGCAGGCCACAGTAAGAGCTCATAGTGGCAAGCAAACAGTGGGAACCAGGATAGAGGGGGGTGTGGTCCTGCACTGGGCCTTGTCTAGCAAACAGCAATGGCAGCATGTGTCCGGTCCTCCTTCATAGAGTGGGTGAGATGACAGTGGGTTAGCGAGCCTGGCCAGCCCTCATACGCTCTTTATTATCCCCTGTTGTTCCAAGATTGGTGCTATTGTTTGTCTTGGCGGCTTCTTTTGGGAGGGGCCCCTTCGCTGGTGTTTGTGCAACCTGTTCGGGAACTTTTAGGGCCATCTGATCTCTGGCTGAAGATTCTCCCACCTTACCCAGGCTTTCACTTTATATGGAGGTGGTGTGAGGAGTAAAAAATATCTGTATATTTGGTGTAGGACCCATTGGGTTTGTGAAGGGTCTCCAAACATGACCTATAGCATACTATTTAATTTAAAAGATCAACGTACGATGGAACATGTTTGTTGTAACTCTCTATGTATGATTCTTACCCCTCTCATCAGAACAAAGTTTGGTCTACAGCCTGTAGGATACCACTGCCTCATGTAAAGATATCTTAATTATGTCCATTCTGCATCAATGGCATAGCAACTGTTACCTAGCAACAGAGCAGACAAGAATAAACTACATGTAAGATTGGTATCTGAGATGTATACCTGCAGGTGAACTAAAGGATTTTCTACATTCCTGCCATTTGTATGGTATCCATTTTACTGTAAGAACCTTTTGGGTGTGTGAGTGTGTGCGCAGTCGTGTGGTTTCTTACCCTGGCCCATTTCGAGTCAACAATGCAGCTTGTGGCCAGTGGGGCCGGCTTCAAAGTATTTATCTACACATGCCTTTGGTGACCACCAAGTGTGGACTGCGAATTGGGAGCTCTATTCATAGAAGCGAATGAATGAGCGCTTTGCCAAAGGAAGTTTTATCGCCGCAAACAACAGCGCAGTGAATCAACAGGTAGTCCTCCAGCTGTGGAAGTGAGAGAAGACAGAAAAACTCAAATCTGTCTTATTAAAATGTAGAATTACACAAATGAAATGAGTATGATAAGGGAAAAGTGTGTTCTATGCATTTTCACAGGATGCAGTGCCTTGCATTTGTACAACATGACCTGCTTTTGTCTTCTTGCTACTCCACATGTCATGGTTCACACATCACTGCAACAAACCCCACGGACAATTCAACAGATATAATTTTGAAGAACGTCTCAATCTATTGGTTTAATTATTCTGAAATGAGGAAATTCATGATGTGCAACTGATAAATCTGTTATTATTAAATCACATAAAACATTCATAAAATATATATTTATAAAGTCCTAACAGTGGTTTAATACATATAATCCATTTGAATAACAAAGTATATAGTATTAGATTATATTTTCTCTATTTTAATTTACAGTGTTGTCATCACCTCAATAACAATTGCAACACTTTCCTACAAGCAAAGTGATTGCACATTGGAGAATAAATATTAGCCCAAGCGATGTTTGCTCAGGCATGCTGTATTTACCACTTGTTGCCTTTACTGCACAGATGGCCCACCAACAAGCAAGCCCACAGTGTATTTTAATAAAGCCAAACTGTCACTCATTGCGGTAGAACTATTGCCGATACAAATGATCAATGAACAAAAAGTGATGTGCTGTTGAGTTACCCAGCTGTTGTGTTACTCCACACCAATTTGGGTACAAGCAATTTAACTAAGCATCTCAAATCCCTTTTTAGCCTTTATTCGATCACAGCTCAGATATAATGCCACAATTCATCAAAATTCAACAGGAAAGTAAGGCCGTGCTGAAAAGACACAGCAAGGGTTCCAAAAAATAGCTGTTAAGAAGCACGATTAGAAGACAATTTCTATTCGAGCTATTTTGTAGAATATTACAGAGAGTACATACAGAGTTTAATTTTTTTTTTTTTTAAATGAGCAATCTGTTTCTGAACTCCAAATATGTAAATGTGGCGATGATACTGACCATTGTGATCTATACTGTCTGTACACAATATGTCCCATTGCCACTTTCATTGAGCCATTCTCTTTTTTCTCCCATCCAGTGTAGTTTCCATATTGACCAAGCCATGGTGCACCACAGAGCGGAGGACTTGATTGGGATCCCCTTCCCCAACCACAGCAGCGACGTCCTGTGCAGCCTGAACGAGCAGCGGCGGGACGGGCTGCTGTGTGACGTGGTGCTCATCGTGCAGGACCAGGAGTACCGCACGCACCGCTCCGTCCTGGCAGCCTGCAGCCAGTACTTCAAGAAGCTCTTCACCGTGGCAACCACAGATGGGCCCGAACCGCACCACGCAGCGGCCGTGTACGAAATCGACTTTGTGGCCCCCGACTCCCTCGCCGCCATCCTGGACTTTGCCTACACCTCGACTCTGACCATCACGGCCTCCAACGTCAAAGAGATCCTCAATGCGGCGCAGCTGCTCGAGATCCCGTGCATCGTCAACGTGTGCCTGGAGATCATGGACAGCGGAGGCGGCGGAGCAAGGGAGGAGGAGGACGAGGAGGACGAAGAGGAGGCAGAGGAGGACGAGGACGAGGACGAGGA
Organism: Eucyclogobius newberryi; assembly: GCF_026437365.1. NCBI lineage: Eukaryota > Metazoa > Chordata > Actinopteri > Gobiiformes > Gobiidae > Eucyclogobius > Eucyclogobius newberryi. The sequence continues at coordinate 44,697,286 of NW_027315834.1, read as the reverse complement.
GGAGGACATGGGCTCGAGGAAAGACGAGCATGACGAAGAAGACGACGACGCCAGCGACCGGTCAGTGAGGTCGTCGGAGAGCCGGTGTGAGCAGGCACCGTCGGGCTCGTCCCCGCCGCCCACCACCGCCTCGTCCTCCTACCGGGCGAACCCACAGTCACAGTCGTCTCAGTCGCCGGACAACATCACGGGCAAACAGGTATAACTGTTTCATAAAAGTGGTGTCCGTGGCAATAAGTAGTTCAAATTAAATCAGATGGGGGGGGAAAGGAGACTTACAGTGCAAGCAGTTTTAGTGTGGACGAAAGTTGTTAAAAGACGATACTAAAATTAGCATAATTTTTTTAAAACAGAAATCACATGACTGGGACCTTTCCTGAATAGTTTTAAAGTAGTTTGGATTCATATCAGGACTAGTATGAGACCACATCGAACTAGTATAAGAAAAATGATTGATAGTTTGTTGCATCCTTGAAAGAATGAAAAACGGATTATTAGTGCAATTATAGAGTAGACCATAGTATGAGAGGGGAAAAAAACTGTCAACGATCAGCACTGTTTCAAACGATCCCAGGAATCATTTGAAACAGTGCTGTTTTATTTTAGATAAGCTAACATGTAGGTTGTTTGATTTCAGGAGAGTCTAGAAAGCCGCACATTGAAAGACTTCTCCATTGAATCTCTGCTCCAGGAGGGGCTGTACCCTCGCATGCCCATGCTGGACAGAAGGCCTCACCTCTCTCCTCTGCTGCCTGGCTTCTATCCCTCTGTTTGGGCTGCAGAGTTCCCTGGCTTCTCACAGCAGTTCCTTGACCCCAGTCGCCATCCACACTCAGGACCCTCGCCTCAGAGCCGACTGGCCCGCACTTATCCCACTCCTGCATCCCACGACAGTGCCCGCCCTCTAGACCTCGCTGTCAAACGGGAGATAATCAAAGAGGAGATGAAAGAGGAAGTCCTGCCCACTGTGCTGCATGGAGACTACATAAAAGAATTTGTAAGCCCTGGTAACAACACCAGCCCAGGGTCAGTCACTGCAGAGGGGCACGCTTTAGGTCAAATTAAGGACGAGGCCGACTTCAGGTCATACCTAAACTTTCTGAGCTCTGCCTCCCACCTGGGCGCGCTGTTTCCCCCCTGGCAGCTGGAGGAAGAGAGGAAGATAAAGCCCAAAGCATCACAGCAGTGTCCCATTTGCAACAAGGTCATCCAGGGAGCAGGCAAACTGCCCCGACACATGAGGACACACACAGGAGAAAAGCCCTACATGTGCACTATCTGTGAGGTCCGCTTCACCAGGTACTGAACCACTCACCTCCACGTTTCTAGGTGCTTATGCAAAGTACGCACCTGCTCCAATCAGAGTCAATAGAAAAACACCCCAGATTCTATTCACTTTATCTACATATCACAGAGCAGACGGAAAGCCCCCTCACATGGTTTCATTAGCTCTTTATCATCAACATCCTGTTTCTTGGCAACTTTTGCCTGCATTTTTGAACAGACACAACTGATTTAGCACAGCATATTTATTTGATGTGTGATTAAATCACCAAACAAACGTTTACATCTAAATGAAAAAAATATGGTTTCTGTTGCTGCGTTCACAAGTTCCAATTACATTTATTGAGATCATTTTTATTCATCCCTCGAATAGGCTCCATGTTTCTTGTATGAAGCTCGATGTAGATTTGGCTCATAAATATTTATTGTTTGAAAGTGTGTATATTTTTCATGAATTTCTATGTTTTGTTTTGCAGACAGGACAAACTAAAGATTCATATGAGGAAACACACAGGTGAACGTCCGTACATCTGCCTCCACTGTAACTCTAAGTTTGTCCACAACTATGACCTGAAGAACCACTTGCGCATACACACAGGAGTCCGGCCATACCAGTGTGAACACTGCTACAAAAGCTTCACGCGCTCAGACCACCTGCACCGGCACATCAAAAGGCAAAGCTGCCGCGTGTCCCGCCCCCGACGGGGGCGCAAGCCAGCTGCCTGGAGGTCCACAACACCCAGCAACTTTCTGTGTCCACCCACAAACCCCATCAACCACTTTGAGGAGAGCACTTTGAGCTCAGCGTACCAGGCGGTCAAGACTCATGGACTGGGGGAAATGCTTGGTCTGGGAATCAGGGGTCTGGGTTTAAAGGGATCTGACCAGGAGGCCCGGGACGATGTGAGAGCCGAGGGGCGGGCTGTCAGCCCAGAGGAGCACAAGTCCAGAGTGGGCCGACAGAATGGGATGTTTGCCTTCACCATCTCTGGAGAAGACATGCTTTCCCACTCTCAATTCTATAGTGCCCCCACTGACCCTTGGGCCATGGGCCTGGAGCGGGTCCCACCCATTTCTGAGCCGGCCAAGTGAAAAGTGTAAATCTGCTCCCTTGAAGCTAAAGCACCTTTTAGAAACTAGAGTACTGATGACCAAGAACAGCTGAAAACCTGCTGCCACGGCAGTACATGTTTGATGAAAAGAAAACACAGTCCACTGTACGCTTTACAAGATGTCATGTTTGCTCTCTCACATACCAATAATTGCATTTGAGCTAAGTCGAGGCGGTCAAGACGGGGAGACATAATGCCAATAACAAGACTTTGCACCTATGCAGTGTAAGTTCAAGTAGAAACGTTCCAATGAACAAATCTTAACTTCAAACATTGAATGTAAACATGCAAAGGTGATCTAAGGTCCCTTCTGTAGAATTCTGAAACCAGAATGAGCTGACAAAAGACAATGATAATGTGTTATAGAACTTAAAGTGCGTATGACAGGTTTTTACGATTTTCTAATTTTGACTTTATTTGGTGTATTTATAACTGTTGTACATATAAATTATAGTTTTACACCAATCGAGCAGGTATTGCGGAAAAAACTTTGAAAAATCTGTAGAAAATGACAGGAAGTAACAATAGGGATACAATACTTTTACTCTTTAAACAATAATTCAACAAAATAAAATTCACTATCATATATTTTTATTCGTCAAATAAAAATAATTGTGACATTAGATGAGTTTTGCCTAGTGTTTGCTGGGTTTCTAGTGTAATGTCATAAATTACAAACAGGAAGTGAAATTATAAACCTAAAAAATGTGCTATTCTGTGATTTAATTGTTATAATTTTTTGCCAAAATTCAGAATATATTCATCTTAACTGCTTTTGAGTTCAACGAGTCGTCCAACCTGTCATGATAACTTTGAACAGCCTTTTTTCAAATCTTCGTCTGCACTATTGTACATAATGTTACATTGTTCATGTGAAACATGGCACTTAAAAAACTGAGAAATTCATCCAAAGATGTGTACTACTTCAAAGACTTGAACAAGATTTGTTTTATTGTTTATGATAACTGTGTGTGTTTTGCAGAGATGTATAATTCTGATTAAATCAACAATCGCTTTAGCTGTATAAGCTTGTGTTTACTGCAAGATCAAGCTACATTTTTCATATGCTTTTCAGTAATGATTCATGTCAAAAGCTGTTTGGAATTATCTGAATGGAAATGGGAAAATATTTTCTTGCTATTTATGCATATTTAAATGAATGAGCCTTGGCTATATTTTGCAAATCTGTTTTATAAAGACACTAAATGTAAACTTTGCTTTGTCGTTTGTGAAAGTGTTTTTATTTAAGATGCATCTTTAGGCCCAATCATGGCAACGAACCCCAAATAAAAAGGACACTCCACACATGGGGGTACAGAGGAAATGCTATAATTTATGCAATATAATTATTTCTAGGACTTGAACTGCATTTTGGACCATGAGTGAGGAACAGGGTTCAGCTCTAACGTTGCACCGTGACGGAGAAACAACTGTCTGGGAACATCTCTGTAGCTGATACATTCTTCTTATCCAACATGCCCCAATCAACAAATGCCATGTGTCGCCTGGTTCTTAGTTCATGGTTCTCTTCCAGTAAAATTCCAATTAAAATACTAAACTATAAACATAAAATGTGCTCAGATATTTAGATGCAAATAGGCTAACATGAAAATAGTGATACTTATAACAATATTTAGTTACTGTTAAAGATTAGCATTTTAAAGAACTCAAAAAAATAGAGTTATTAACCAAATTTGTGTGTGTGTGTGTGTGTGTATATATACATAGTTACTTTTTCCTCAAAACTAGTCTGTGGCAAACTTATAATTTATAAATTAAAACATAAAGATAACTGCTTGAATAAAAATGGCGTGCCTTCATTCAAATAGAGCAGCGGGGTGCACGGTGGCAAAGGCGGTTAGCGCTCTTGCCTCCCAAGAAGGAGATCATGGGTTTGATTCCCAGATCAGACCAACATCACATGATCTCTCTGGGTGGAGTTTGCATGTTCTCCCCGTGTTACCGTGGGTTCTCTCCAGGTTCTCCGGCTCCTCCCACAGTCCAAACACATGATGTGTTAGGTAGAATTGGCAACTCTAAATTGGCCCAATGGAAAGGTGTTGAAAATTAGCATATTCTGCTATAACACTTAAAACATTGCATTTGTCCAATGCTATGTCCATAATAAATACATAAATAATTAGAAATTAGACACAGAGCTGAATAAATGTACAATCAAAAGATTTTGTAACTGCAGATTCAGCTAACTGCAAACATAATTATGACTAAACTATTCACAGCTAAACTAAAACCAAAATTTCAGAACCTGCAAAGGTCTAAACCACAAGCTGGATTTGTACATTAGATCGAAGAAATTATATGAGCTTTATATTTGCAGCCTTCCCTTTGGTTTATTATTTCAATTATATTTAAATTTTCATTTTGCAATTCAACAATAAACTACCTTTTTCACCTATTTAAGGATTTATTTTTAAAGTACACTGCATGTTATAAACACATGCATTACTCCACACTGAACTCTAGTGGACATACAGAGCACTGCATAAAGACTTGTTTTATGTCACAGTAATAAGCGAGGATCACACAAATATTGAGACACTTTATTCTAATATCTGACATTACTTTTACATCGTTATTGAACTTTTTCATTTTTGTGTTACTGTCTTATGTTTCTCTAACCTTTTTCCAGAGCACCTCCAGAGGGCACTAAAGGTTTAAGTTAGGACTCGAGGTGTCTCATCGTATTAGGTGTCATCTGTAAAAATATAAGTAAGAGTACATCAACTTTACTTTGTTTCATTTAAGGCAAACAATACTTCAAGATCAACTTCATCATAATAGATGATCTAATTATTACGGCGTGTAAGGGCTGATTGAGAAGTTGCGTGAATCATTTTGTGCCTTTAGTTTCAGCTTTTCAAGACTTTTTCTCTGTGTGAAGTTTGAAATGCTTTTGTAGGTTGAGCAAGTTTGGCGTTACAATTCTCAAATTCCCATCAAATAAAAAGTGATAGCATGTTGGGCTGTACAATGATCTACATATGTTAATTTAACCCCAGAGATGTAAATGTAGCTTAATGTATTGCAAATGATGAAAAATACAAACTAAAGGCATTTCTAAATGTTCACTTGTGTATCTCATGTACCTTCAAATTGAATGATTTCATAATTGTACCAGATTTAACATCACCTGAACCAAATCGTATGCTTTTGTATGTGTTTGCATGTTATTACAACTTTATGTTTCTTTGCATGTGACTCTTCAAGATGACAGTAAAAAAAGAGAATTGTAATTCCCAGAGACGGCAACACTCAAAACTGAACTGAACGTCTATTTTTTAACGTTTCAGATTTAACTGGCCCAGTCCCAGTGAGATTAAAAACTACTTTTTCAAGGAAGTCATTGCCAAGAGGTGACAACAAACATATAAGCATTAAAATAACACGATAAAGCACAGGTTATGAAAATCAATAGAATATTTCAGAGTCTTAAAGATTTTGAAATAGTCTGTCTGTAGTACAATATTGTTATATTTACGTATGTATTATTTACTGTGCCACTGGTTATGTTCATGGTTTCGTAAAACAGTTTTGAAAAGCTCCAAATTTGCCCTTCAAAGCTCCAAACTAAAGGCACAGACTTTTGTTCTGCCATTCCCGTGTGTATTTAAATGTGCTTCGCTCTGGCTGCAGGATCCGACAGAAAGACACGAATCTCAGCAATAATCTGCATTGGCCAGTCACAGTGTAACCGATGTGTCACCTTTAATAAGTATAAGTAATACAAGAAGTAGGTGAATATTATGATCATTTCAGAAAGTAACCGTGAGCTAGTCTTTACCCAGCTCTGTGATCGCTGCTCTTGCCACTTAACTTTGGTGCTTCTGTGCTCTCTCCTTCATGTTATGTTTTTGCAAGCAGAACTAATATAATGGCATAACTTGTCCGTGATAACCTGCACAGAATATACCAGGAACAAGGCTGCGCAGGATCACACTTCGCACTTTGTTGTACTTTTGCATCTTCCACAGCATCATACGTCTGAAAATGCACTCGGATCTGATCAATCTAGTCGACAGAACAGTGTGTAGCCTTTTATGAGCAACTAGTTTTGCTGATGGCATTTTTTGTCTGTTTATTCCAACAACAAAAGATGATCTTAAATATATATTCGTCACACATGAGGAAAGCCATGAGATTTTTACTGTCACCTCGTGTTAAATGTTACTGTCTCGGATTATGACTACAAACGTCCCATTTATAGTCATAAGTTATTAGTTGGAAAGTTTGTTATAGCGTTTCATTTGCGGTTTCCTGTGAGCCACTTCCTGTGACCCGTGTCCTATGTGCAAAGAGTGCTCCTCTGCCTCTGTGGTCCAAAGGTATACACATCAGGGCTTGTTGAGACTGTGTGTGCAAATGCCTTGACAAAAACAAAGACATGCCTGTTACATTTTTAATGGAACATCCTTTGAGGAAACAGCGTGACAATGCAGCTGGGCAGAGGAGCACAGGGAGAGCTGGAGCAAACGTACTCTCATGTTCTCTGTGGGGAATCAGAGCAGGAGGAAACGCCTAAGACAAAGGCCCTTGAAAAAGCACCAGCTATTCAGGGGAACAATGTGTGACATAATAGCAGCTCCTGGATTTCAAGAAGCCTTAATATTTGAAGAATGTTTTGAGAAGTGATGCTTTAACCCTTGAGACCTTTTGGGGTTTAAAAACTCTGAAATTGTTGTTTCGGGGGCCCACAGAAACGAAGAGAAAGTGTTAGCAGTCACCTCCAGTCTCTGGGAGTAATAATGGACAAGAACTCACCTCAGCCACGTCACATCAATAACATCAGCAGCTTTTTACCATCTAAAAACATTGCCAAAATCAAAAGTCTAAACCAGATTTGGGAAGACTTATCCATGCGTTTGTCTCCAGTAGATTAGACTGTAACGGCTGCTCACATGTCTCTCCAAACGAGCTGTAAAACAGCTGCAGAACATCCAGAACGCTGCTGCTCGGGTCCTGACTAGAACCAGGAAGTATCATCACATTAGTCCTGACTAGAACCAGGAAGTACCATCACATTAGTCCTGACTAGAACCAGGAAGTACCATCACATTAGTCCTGACTAGAACCAGGAAGTACCATCACATTAGTCCTGTTCTCAGGTCTCTGCACTGCCCCCTGTGGCTCAGAGAATAGACTTTAAAGCAGCTCTGCTTGTGTACAAGTCTCTCCATGGCCTAGCACCAAAGTACATCTCAGACATGTTAGTGCCATATGAACCATCTCAGACTCTGAGGACCTCAGGGAGCGGCCTCCTGCTGGTGCCCAGAATCAGGACTAAACATGGACCGGCCTCCTGCTGGTGCCCAGAGTCAGGACTAAACATGGACCGGCCTCCTGCTGGTGCCAAAGTCAGGACTAAACATGGACCGGCCTCCTGCTGGTGCTCAGAGTCAGGACTAAACGTGGATCGGCCTCCTGCTGGTACCAGAGTCAGGACTAAACAGGGACCGGCCTCCTACTGGTGCCAGAATAAGGACTAAACAGGGGCCGGCCTCCTGCTGGTGCCAGAGTCAGAACTAAACAAGGACCGGCTTCATGCTGGTGCCAGAGTCAGGACTAAACAAGGACCGTCCTCCTGCTGGTGCCCAGAGTCAGGACTAAACATGGACCGGCCTCCTGCTGGTGCCAGAGTCAGGACTAAACATGGACCGGCCTCCTGCTGGTGCCCAGAGTCAGGACTAAACATGGACCGGCCTCCTGCTGGTGCCAGAGTCAGGAATAGACATGGACAGGCCTCCTGCTGGTGCCCAGAGTCAGGACTAAACGTGGACCGGCCTCCTGCTGGTGCCAGAGTCAGGACTAAACATGGACCGGCCTCCTGCTGGTGCCAGAGTCAGGACTAAACAAGGACCGGCTTCATGCTGGTGCCAGAGTCAGGACTAAACAAGGACCGGCCTCCTGCTGGTGACCAGAGTCAGGACTAAACAAGAACCGGCCTCCTGCTGGTACCAGAGTAAGGACTAAACAGGGACCGGCCTCCTGCTGGTGCCAGAATAAGGACTAAACAGGGGCCGGCCTCCTGCTGGTGCCAGAGTCAGAACTAAACAAGGACCGGCTTCATGCTGGTGCCAGAGTCAGGACTAAACAAGGACCGTCCTCCTGCTGGTGCCCAGAGTCAGGACTAAACATGGACCGGCCTCCTGCTGGTGCCAGAGTCAGGACTAAACATGGACCGGCCTCCTGCTGGTGCCCAGAGTCAGGACTAAACATGGACCGGCCTCCTGCTGGTGCCAGAGTCAGGAATAGACATGGACAGGCCTCCTGCTGGTGCCCAGAGTCAGGACTAAACGTGGACCGGCCTCCTGCTGGTGCCAGAGTCAGGACTAAACATGGACCGGCCTCCTGCTGGTGCCAGAGTCAGGACTAAACAAGGACCGGCTTCATGCTGGTGCCAGAGTCAGGACTAAACAAGGACCGGCCTCCTGCTGGTGACCAGAGTCAGGACTAAACAAGGACCGGCCTCCTGCTGGTTCCAGAGTCAGGACTAAACATGGACCGGCCTCCTGCTGATGCCAGAGTCAGGACTAAACAAGGACCAGCCTCCTGCTGGTGCCCAGAGTCAGGACTAAACATGGACCGGCCTCCTGCTGGTGCCCAGAGTCAGGACTAAACATGGACCGTTCTCCTGCTGGTGCCAGAGTCAGGACTAAACATGGACCGGCCTCCTGCTGGTGCCAGAGTCAGGACTAAACATCGACCGGCCTCCTGCTGGTGCCAGAGTCAGGACTAAACATGGACCGGCCTCCTGCTGGTGCCAGAGTCAGGACTAAACATGGACCGGCCTCCTGCTGGTGCCAGAGTCAGGACTAAACATGGACCGGCCTCCTGCTGGTGCCAGAGTCAGGACTGAACATGGACCGGCCTCCTGCTGGTGCCCAGAGTCAGGACTAAACAAGGACCGGCCTCCTGCTGGTGCCAGAGTCAGGACTAAACAAGGACCAGCCTCCTGCTGGTGCCCAGAGTCAGGAATAAACATGGACCGGCCTCCTGCTGGTGCCAGAGTGAGGACTAAACAAGGACCGGCCTCCTGCTGGTGCCAGAGTCAGGACTAAACATGCACCGGCCTCCTGCTGGTGCCAAAGTCAGGACTAAACATGCACCGGCGTCCTGCTGGTGCCAAAGTCAGGACTAAACATGCACCGGTCTCCTGCTGGTGCCAAAGTCAGGACTAAACATGCACCGGCCTCCTGCTGGTGCTCAGAGTCAGGACTAAACGTGGATCGGCCTCCTGCTGGTGCCAGAGTCAGGACTAAACATGGACCGGCCTCCTGCTGGTACCCAGAGTCAGGACTAAACATGGACCGGCCTCCTGCTGGTGCCAGAGTCAGGACTAAACAAGGACCGTCCTCCTGCTGGTGCCCAGAGTCAGGACTAAACATGGACCAGCCTCCTGCTGGTGCCAGAGTCAGGACTAAACATGGACCGGCATCCTGCTGGTGCCCAGAGTCAGGACTAAACATGGACCGGCCTCCTGCTGGTGCCAGAGTCAGGACTAAACATGGACAGGCCTCCTGCTGGTGCCCAGAGTCAGGACTAAACGTGGACCGGCCTCCTGCTGGTGCCAGAGTCAGGACTAAACATGGACCGGCCTCCTGCTGGTGCCAGAGTCAGGACTAAACAAGGACCGGCTTCATGCTGGTGCCAGAGTCAGGACTAAACAAGGACCGGCCTACTGCTGGTGACCAGAGTCAGGACTAAACAAGGACCGGCCTCCTGCTGGTTCCAGAGTCAGGACTAAACATGGACCGGCCTCCTGCTGATGCCAGAGTCAGGACTAAACAAGGACCAGCCTCCTGCTGGTGCCCAGAGTCAGGACTAAACATGGACCGGCCTCCTGCTGGTGCCAGAGTCAGGAATAAACATGGACCGGCCTCCTGCTGGTGCCCAGAGTCAGGACTAAACATGGACCGGCCTCCTGCTGGTGCCAGAGTCAGGAATAGACATGGACAGGCCTCCTGCTGGTGCCCAGAGTCAGGACTAAACGTGGACCGGCCTCCTGCTGGTGCCAGAGTCAGGACTAAACATGGACCGGCCTCCTGCTGGTGCCAGAGTCAGGACTAAACAAGGACCGGCTTCATGCTGGTGCCAGAGTCAGGACTAAACAAGGACCGGCCTCCTGGTGGTGACCAGAGTCAGGACTAAACAAGGACCGGCCTCCTGCTGGTTCCAGAGTCAGGACTAAACATGGACCGGCCTCCTGCTGATGCCAGAGTCAGGACTAAACAAGGACCAGCCTCCTGCTGGTGCCCAGAGTCAGGACTAAACATGGACCGGCCTCCTGCTGGTGCCCAGAGTCAGGACTAAACATGGACCGTTCTCCTGCTGGTGCCAGAGTCAGGACTAAACATGGACCGGCCTCCTGCTGGTGCCAGAGTCAGGACTAAACATCGACCGGCCTCCTGCTGGTGCCAGAGTCAGGACTAAACATGGACCGGCCTCCTGCTGGTGCCAGAGTCAGGACTAAACATGGACCGGCCTCCTGCTGGTGCCAGAGTCAGGACTAAACATGGACCGGCCTCCTGCTGGTGCCAGAGTCAGGACTGAACATGGACCGGCCTCCTGCTGGTGCCCAGAGTCAGGACTAAACAAGGACCGGCCTCCTGCTGGTGCCAGAGTCAGGACTAAACAAGGACCAGCCTCCTGCTGGTGCCCAGAGTCAGGAATAAACATGGACCGGCCTCCTGCTGGTGCCAGAGTGAGGACTAAACAAGGACCGGCCTCCTGCTGCTGCCAGAGTCAGGACTAAACATGGACCGGCCTCCTGCTGGTGCCAGAGTCAGGACTAAACAAGGACCGTCCTCCTGCTGGTGCCCAGAGTCAGGACTAAACATGGACCAGCCTCCTGCTGGTGCCAGAGTCAGGACTAAACATGGACCGGCATCCTGCTGGTGCCCAGAGTCAGGACTAAACATGGACCGGCCTCCTGCTGGTGCCAGAGTCAGGACTAAACATGGACAGGCCTCCTGCTGGTGCCCAGAGTCAGGACTAAACGTGGACCGGCCTCCTGCTGGTGCCAGAGTCAGGACTAAACATGGACCGGCCTCCTGCTGGTGCCAGAGTCAGGACTAAACAAGGACCGGCTTCATGCTGGTGCCAGAGTCAGGACTAAACAAGGACCGGCCTCCTGGTGGTGACCAGAGTCAGGACTAAACAAGGACCGGCCTCCTGCTGGTGACCAGAGTCAGGACTAAACAAGGACCAGCCTCCTGCTGGTTCCAGAGTCAGGACTAAACATGGACCGGCCTCCTGCTGATGCCAGAGTCAGGACTAAACAAGGACCAGCCTCCTGCTGGTGCCCAGAGTCAGGACTAAACATGGACCGGCCTCCTGCTGGTGCCCAGAGTCAGGACTAAACATGGACCGTTCTCCTGCTGGTGCCAGAGTCAGGACTAAACATGGACCGGCCTCCTGCTGGTGCCAGAGTCAGGACTAAACATCGACCGGCCTCCTGCTGGTGCCAGAGTCAGGACTAAACATCGACCGGCCTCCTGCTGGTGCCAGAGTCAGGACTAAACATGGACCGGCCTCCTGCTGGTGCCAGAGTCAGGACTAAACATGGACCGGCCTCCTGCTGGTGCCAGAGTCAGGACTGAACATGGACCGGCCTCCTGCTGGTGCCCAGAGTCAGGACTAAACAAGGACCGGCCTCCTGCTGGTGCCAGAGTCAGGACTAAACAAGGACCAGCCTCCTGCTGGTGCCCAGAGTCAGGAATAAACATGGACCGGCCTCCTGCTGGTGCCAGAGTGAGGACTAAACAAGGACCGGCCTCCTGCTGGTGCCAGAGTCAGGACTAAACATGCACCGGCCTCCTGCTGGTGCCAAAGTCAGGACTAAACATGCACCGGCGTCCTGCTGGTGCCAAAGTCAGGACTAAACATGCACCGGTCTCCTGCTGGTGCCAAAGTCAGGACTAAACATGCACCGGCCTCCTGCTGGTGCTCAGAGTCAGGACTAAACGTGGATCGGCCTCCTGCTGGTGCCAGAGTCAGGACTAAACATGGACCGGCCTCCTGCTGGTACCCAGAGTCAGGACTAAACATGGACCGGCCTCCTGCTGGTGCCAGAGTCAGGACTAAACAAGGACCGTCCTCCTGCTGGTGCCCAGAGTCAGGACTAAACATGGACCAGCCTCCTGCTGGTGCCAGAGTCAGGACTAAACATGGACCGGCATCCTGCTGGTGCCCAGAGTCAGGACTAAACATGGACCAGCCTCCTGCTGGTGCCAGAGTCAGGACTAAACATGGACAGGCCTCCTGCTGGTGCCCAGAGTCAGGACTAAACGTGGACTGGCCTCCTGCTGGTGCCAGAGTCAGGACTAAACATGGACCGGCCTCCTGCTGGTGCCAGAGTCAGGACTAAACAAGGACCGGCTTCATGCTGGTGCCAGAGTCAGGACTAAACAAGGACCGGCCTACTGCTGGTGACCAGAGTCAGGACTAAACAAGGACCGGCCTCCTGCTGGTTCCAGAGTCAGGACTAAACATGGACCGGCCTCCTGCTGATGCCAGAGTCAGGACTAAACAAGGACCAGCCTCCTGCTGGTGCCCAGAGTCAGGACTAAACATGGACCGGCCTCCTGCTGGTGCCAGAGTCAGGAATAAACATGGACCGGCCTCCTGCTGGTGCCCAGAGTCAGGACTAAACATGGACCGGCCTCCTGCTGGTGCCAGAGTCAGGAATAGACATGGACAGGCCTCCTGCTGGTGCCCAGAGTCAGGACTAAACGTGGACCGGCCTCCTGCTGGTGCCAGAGTCAGGACTAAACATGGACCGGCCTCCTGCTGGTGCCAGAGTCAGGAATAAACAAGGACCGGCTTCATGCTGGTGCCAGAGTCAGGACTAAACAAGGACCGGCCTCCTGGTGGTGACCAGAGTCAGGACTAAACAAGGACCGGCCTCCTGCTGGTTCCAGAGTCAGGACTAAACATGGACCGGCCTCCTGCTGATGCCAGAGTCAGGACTAAACAAGGACCAGCCTCCTGCTGGTGCCCAGAGTCAGGACTAAACATGGACCGGCCTCCTGCTGGTGCCCAGAGTCAGGACTAAACAAGGACCGGCCTCCTGCTGGTGCCAGAGTCAGGACTAAACAAGGACCAGCCTCCTGCTGGTGCCCAGAGTCAGGAATAAACATGGACCGGCCTCCTGCTGGTGCCAGAGTGAGGACTAAACAAGGACCGGCCTCCTGCTGGTGCCAGAGTCAGGACTAAACATGCACCGGCCTCCTGCTGGTGCCAAAGTCAGGACTAAACATGCACCGGCGTCCTGCTGGTGCCAAAGTCAGGACTAAACATGCACCGGTCTCCTGCTGGTGCCAAAGTCAGGACTAAACATGCACCGGCCTCCTGCTGGTGCTCAGAGTCAGGACTAAACGTGGATCGGCCTCCTGCTGGTGCCAGAGTCAGGACTAAACATGGACCGGCCTCCTGCTGGTACCCAGAGTCAGGACTAAACATGGACCGGCCTCCTGCTGGTGCCAGAGTCAGGACTAAACAAGGACCGTCCTCCTGCTGGTGCCCAGAGTCAGGACTAAACATGGACCAGCCTCCTGCTGGTGCCAGAGTCAGGACTAAACATGGACCGGCATCCTGCTGGTGCCCAGAGTCAGGACTAAACATGGACCGGCCTCCTGCTGGTGCCAGAGTCAGGACTAAACATGGACAGGCCTCCTGCTGGTGCCCAGAGTCAGGACTAAACGTGGACCGGCCTCCTGCTGGTGCCAGAGTCAGGACTAAACATGGACCGGCCTCCTGCTGGTGCCAGAGTCAGGACTAAACAAGGACCGGCTTCATGCTGGTGCCAGAGTCAGGACTAAACAAGGACCGGCCTCCTGGTGGTGACCAGAGTCAGGACTAAACAAGGACCGGCCTCCTGCTGGTTCCAGAGTCAGGACTAAACATGGACCGGCCTCCTGCTGATGCCAGAGTCAGGACTAAACAAGGACCAGACTCCTGCTGGTGCCCAGAGTCAGGACTAAACATGGACCGGCCTCCTGCTGGTGCCAGAGTCAGGACTAAACATGGACCGGCCTCCTGCTGGTGCCCAGAGTCAGGACTTAACATGGACCGGCCTCCTGCTTGTGCCCAGAGTCAGGACTAAACGTGGACCGGCCTCCTGCTGGTGCCAGAGTCAGGACTAAACATGGACCGGCCTCCTGCTGGTGCCCAGAGTCAGGACTAAACATGGACCGGCCTCCTGCTGGTGCCAGAGTCAGGACTAAACATGGACCGGCCTCCTGCTGGTGCCCAGAGTCAGGACTAAACATGGACAGGCCTCCTGCTGGTGCCCAGAGTCAGGACTAAACTTGGACCGGCCTCCTGCTGGTGCCAGAGTCAGGACTAAACATGGACCGGCCTCCTGCTGGTGCCAGAGTCAGGACTAAACAAGGACCGGCTTCATGCTGGTGCCAGAGTCAGGACTAAACAAGGAACGGCCTCCTGCTGGTGACCAGAGTCAGGACTAAACATGGACCGGCCTCCTGCTGGTGCCAGAGTCAGGACTAAACAAGGACCGGCCTCTTGCTGGTGTCCAGAGTCAGGACTAAACAAGGACCGGCCTCCTGCTGGTGTCCAGAGTCAGGACTAAAAATGTACATGCCTCCTGCTGGTGCCAGAGTCAGGACTAAACAAGGACCAGCCTCCTGCTGGTGCCAGAGTCAGGACTAAACAAGGACCGGACTCCTGCTGGTGCCAGAGTCAGGACAAAAACATGGACCGGCCTCCTGCTGGTGCCAGAGTCAGGACTAAACATGGGCCGGCCTCCTGCTGGTGTCCAGAGTCAGGACTAAACATGGACCGGCCTCCTGCTGGTGCCTGAGTCAGGACTAAATATGGACTGGCCTCCTGCTGGTTCCAGAGTCAGGACTAAACATGGACCGGCCTCCTGCTGTTGCCAGAGTCAGGACTAAACATCGACCGGCCTCCTGCTGGTGCCAGAGTCAGGACTGAACATGGACCGGCCCCCTGCTGGTGCCCAGAGTCAGGACTAAACATGGACCGTTCTCCAGCTGGTGCCCAGAGTCAGGACTAAACATGGACCGGCCTCCTGCTGGTGCCAGAGTGAGGACTAAACAAGGACCGGCCTCCTGCTGGTGCCAAAGTCAGGACTAAACATGCACCGGCGTCCTGCTGGTGCCAAAGTCAGGACTAAACATGCACCGGTCTCCTGCTGGTGCCAAAGTCAGGACTAAACATGCACCGGCCTCCTGCTGGTGCCAGAGTCAGGACTAAACATGGACCGGCCTCCTGCTGGTGCCCAGAGTCAGGACTAAACATGAACCGGCCTCCTGCTGGTGCCCAGAGTCAGGACTAAACATGGACCGTTCTCCTGCTGGTGCCAGAGTCAGGACTAAACATGGACCGGCCTCCTGCTGGTGCCAGAGTCAGGACTAAACATCGACCGGCCTCCTGCTGGTGCCAGAGTCAGGACTAAACATGGACCGGCCTCCTGCTGGTGCCAGAGTCAGGACTAAACATGGACCGGCCTCCTGCTGGTGCCAGAGTCAGGACTAAACATGGACCGGCCTCCTGCTGGTGCCAGAGTCAGGACTGAACATGGACCGGCCTCCTGCTGGTGCCCAGAGTCAGGACTAAACAAGGACTAGCCTCCTGCTGGTGCCAGAGTCAGGACTAAACAAGGACCAGCCTCCTGCTGGTGCCCAGAGTCAGGAATAAACATGGACCGGCCTCCTGCTGGTGCCAGAGTGAGGACTAAACAAGGACCGGCCTCCTGCTGGTGCCAGAGTCAGGACTAAACATGCACCGGCCTCCTGCTGGTGCCAAAGTCAGGACTAAACATGCACCGGCGTCCTGCTGGTGCCAAAGTCAGGACTAAACATGCACCGGTCTCCTGCTGGTGCCAAAGTCAGGACTAAACATGCACCGGCCTCCTGCTGGTGCTCAGAGTCAGGACTAAACGTGGATCGGCCTCCTGCTGGTGCCAGAGTCAGGACTAAACATGGACCGGCCTCCTGCTGGTACCCAGAGTCAGGACTAAACATGGACCGGCCTCCTGCTGGTGCCAGAGTCAGGACTAAACAAGGACCGGCCTCCTGCTGGTGCCCAGAGTCAGGACTAAACATGGACCGGCCTCCTGCTGGTGCCAGAGTCAGGACTAAACATGGACCGGCCTCCTGCTGGTGCCCAGAGTCAGGACTAAACATGGACCGGCCTCCTGCTGGTGCCAGAGTCAGGACTAAACATGGACAGGCCTCCTGCTGTTGCCCAGAGTCAGGACTAAACGTGGACCGGCCTCCTGCTGGTGCCAGAGTCAGGACTAAACATGGACCGGCCTCCTGCTGGTGCCAGAGTCAGGACTAAACAATGACCGGCTTCATGCTGGTGCCAGAGTCAGGACTAAACAAGGAACGGCCTCCTGCTGGTGACCAGAGTCAGGACTAAACAAGGACCGGCCTCCTGCTGGTTCCAGAGTCAGGACTAAACATGGACCGGCCTCCTGCTGATGCCAGAGCCAGGACTAAACAAGGACCAGCCTCCTGCTGGTGCCCAGAGTCAGGACTAAACATGGACCGGCCTCCTGCTGGTGCCAGAGTCAGGACTAAACAAGGACCGGCCTCTTGCTGGTGTCCAGAGTCAGGACTAAACAAGGACCGGCCTCCTGCTGATGTCCAGAGTCAGGACTAAAAATGTACATGCCTCCTGCTGGTGCCAGAGTCAGGACTAAACAAGGACCGGCCTCCTGCTGGTGCCAGAGTCAGGACTAAACAAGGACCGGCCTCCTGCTGGTGCCAGAGTCAGGACAAAAACATGGACCGGCCTCCTGCTGGTGCCAGAGTCAGGACTAAACATGCACCGGCGTCCTGCTGGTGCCAAAGTCAGGACTAAACATGCACCGGTCTCCTGCTGGTGCCAAAGTCAGGACTAAACATGCACCGGCCTCCTGCTGGTGCCCAGAGTCAGGACTAAACATGGACCGGCCACCTGCTGGTGCCAGAGTCAGGACTAAACATGGACCGGCCTCCTGCTGGTACCCAGAGTCAGGACTAAACATGGACCGGCCTCCTGCTGGTGCCAGAGTCAGGACTAAACATGGACCGGCCTCCTGCTGGTGCCAGAGTCAGGACTAAACATGGACCGGCCTCCTGCTGGTGCCCAGAGTCAGGACTAAACATGGACCGGCCTCCTGCTGGTGCCAGAGTCAGGACTAAACGTGGATCGGCCTCCTGCTGGTGCCAGAGTCAGGACTAAACATGGACCGGCCTCCTGCTGGTACCCAGAGTCAGGACTAAACATGGACCGGCCTCCTGCTGGTGCCAGAGTCAGGACTAAACATGGACCGGCCTCCTGCTGGTGCCAGAGTCAGGACTAAACATGGACCGGCCTCCTGCTGGTGCCCAGAGTCAGGACTAAACATGGACCGGCCTCCTGCTGGTGCCAGAGTCAGGACTAAACATGGACAGGCCTCCTGCTGGTGCCCAGAGTCAGGACTAAACGTGGACCGGCCTCCTGCTGGTGCCAGAGTCAGGACTAAACATGGACCGGCCTCCTGCTGGTGCCAGAGTCAGGACTAAACAAGGACCGGCTTCATGCTGGTGCCAGAGTCAGGACTAAACAAGGAACGGCCTCCTGCTGGTGACAAGAGTCAGGACTAAACATGGACCGGCCTCCTGCTGGTGCCAGAGTCAGGACTAAACAAGGACCGGCCTCTTGCTGGTGTCCAGAGTCAGGACTAAACAAGGACCGGCCTCCTGCTGGTGTCCAGAGTCAGGACTAAAAATGTACATGCCTCCTGCTGGTGCCAGAGTCAGGACTAAACAAGGACCAGCCTCCTGCTGGTGCCAGAGTCAGGACTAAACAAGGACCGGCCTCCTGCTGGTGCCAGAGTCAGGACTAAACATGGACCGGCCTCCTGCTGGTGCCCAGAGTCAGGACTAAACATGGACCGGCCTCCTGCTGGTGCCAGAGTCAGGACTAAACATGGACAGGCCTCCTGCTGGTGCCCAGAGTCAGGACTAAACGTGGACCGGCCTCCTGCTGGTGCCAGAGTCAGGACTAAAAATGGACCGGCCTCCTGCTGGTGCCAGAGTCAGGACTAAACAAGGACCGGCTTCATGCTGGTGCCAGAGTCAGGACTAAACAAGGACCGGCCTCCTGCTGGTGACAAGAGTCAGGACTAAACATGGACCGGCCTCCTGCTGGTGCCAGAGTCAGGACTAAACAAGGACCGGCCTCTTGCTGGTGTCCAGAGTCAGGACTAAACAAGGACCGGCCTCCTGCTGGTGTCCAGAGTCAGGACTAAAAATGTACATGCCTCCTGCTGGTGCCAGAGTCAGGACTAAACAAGGACCAGCCTCCTGCTGGTGCCAGAGTCAGGACTAAACAAGGACCGGCCTCCTGCTGGTGCCAGAGTCAGGACAAAAACATGGACCGGCCTCCTGCTGGTGCCAGAGTCAGGACTAAACATGGGCCGGCCTCCTGCTGGTGTCCAGAGTCAGGACTAAACATGGACCGGCCTCCTGCTGGTGCCTGAGTCAGGACTAAATATGGACTGGCCTCCTGCTGGTGCCAGAGTCAGGACTAAACATGGACCGGCCTCCTGCTGTTGCCAGAGTCAGGACTAAACATCGACCGGCTCCTGCTGGTGCCAGAGTCAGGACTGAACATGGACCGGCCTCCTGCTGGTGCCCAGAGTCAGGACTAAACATGGACCGTTCTCCAGCTGGTGCCCAGAGTCAGGACTAAACATGGACCGGCCTCCTGCTGGTGCCAGAGTGAGGACTAAACAAGGACCGGCCTCCTGCTGGTGCCAAAGTCAGGACTAAACATGCACCGGCGTCCTGCTGGTGCCAAAGTCAGGACTAAACATGCACCGGTCTCCTGCTGGTGCCAAATTCAGGACTAAACATGCACCGGCCTCCTGCTGGTGCCAGAGTCAGGACTAAACATGGACCGGCCTCCTGCTGGTGCCCAGAGTCAGGACTAAACATGGACCGGCCTCCTGCTTGTGCCCAGAGTCAGGACTAAACATGGACCGTTCTCCTGCTGGTGCCAGAGTCAGGACTAAACATGGACCGGCCTCCTGCTGGTGCCAGAGTCAGGACTAAACATCGACCGGCCTCCTGCTGGTGCCAGAGTCAGGACTAAACATGGACCGGCCTCCTGCTGGTGCCAGAGTCAGGACTAAACATGGACCGGCCTCCTGCTGGTGCCAGAGTCAGGACTAAACATGGACCGGCCTCCTGCTGGTGCCAGAGTCAGGACTGAACATGGACCGGCCTCCTGCTGGTGCCCAGAGTCAGGACTAAACAAGGACCGGCCTCCTGCTGGTGCCAGAGTCAGGACTAAACAAGGACCAGCCTCCTGCTGGTGCCCAGAGTCAGGAATAAACATGGACCGGCCTCCTGCTGGTGCCAGAGTGAGGACTAAACAAGGACCGGCCTCCTGCTGGTGCCAGAGTCAGGACTAAACATGCACCGGCCTCCTGCTGGTGCCAAAGTCAGGACTAAACATGCACCGGCGTCTTGCTGGTGCCAAAGTCAGGACTAAACATGCACCGGTCTCCTGCTGGTGCCAAAGTCAGGACTAAACATGCACCGGCCTCCTGCTGGTGCTCAGAGTCAGGACTAAACGTGGATCGGCCTCCTGCTGGTGCCAGAGTCAGGACTAAACATGCACCGGCCTCCTGCTGGTGCTCAGAGTCAGGACTAAACATGGACCGGCCTCCTGCTGGTGCCAGAGTCAGGACTAAACAAGGACCGGCCTCCTGCTGGTGCCCAGAGTCAGGACTAAACATGGACCGGCCTCCTGCTGGTGCCAGAGTCAGGACTAAACATGGACCGGCCTCCTGCTGGTGCCCAGAGTCAGGACTAAACATGGACCGGCCTCCTGCTGGTGCCAGAGTCAGGACTAAACATGGACAGGCCTCCTGCTGGTGCCCAGAGTCAGGACTAAACGTGGACCGGCCTCCTGCTGGTGCCAGAGTCAGGACTAAACATGGACCGGCCTCCTGCTGGTGCCAGAGTCAGGACTAAACAAGGACCGGCTTCATGCTGGTTCCAGAGTCAGGACTAAACAAGGAACGGCCTCCTGCTGGTGACCAGAGTCAGGACTAAACAAGGACCGGCCTCCTGCTGGTTCCAGAGTCAGGACTAAACATGGACCGGCCTCCTGCTGATGCCAGAGCCAGGACTAAACAAGGACCAGCCTCCTGCTGGTGCCCAGAGTCAGGACTAAACATGGACCGGCCTCCTGCTGGTGCCAGAGTCAGGACTAAACAAGGACCGGCCTCTTGCTGGTGTCCAGAGTCAGGACTAAACAAGGACCGGCCTCCTGCTGATGTCCAGAGTCAGGACTAAAAATGTACATGCCTCCTGCTGGTGCCAGAGTCAGGACTTAACAAGGACCGGCCTCCTGCTGGTGCCAGAGTCAGGACTAAACAAGGACCGGCCTCCTGCTGGTGCCAGAGTCAGGACAAAAACATGGACCGGCCTCCTGCTGGTGCCAGAGTCAGGACTAAACATGCACCGGCGTCCTGCTGGTGCCAAAGTCAGGACTAAACATGCACCCGTCTCCTGCTGGTGCCAAAGTCAGGACTAAACATGCACCGGTCTCCTGCTGGTGCCAAAGTCAGGACTAAACATGCACCGGCCTCCTGCTGGTGCCAGAGTCAGGACTAAACATGGACCGGCCTCCTGCTGGTGCCCAGAGTCAGGACTAAACATGGACCGGCCTCCTGCTGGTGCCCAGAGTCAGGACTAAACATGGACCGTTCTCCTGCTGGTGCCAGAGTCAGGACTAAACATGGACCGGCCTCCTGCTGGTGCCAGAGTCAGGACTAAACATGGACCGGCCTCCTGCTGGTGCCAGAGTCAGGACTAAACATGGACCGGCCTCCTGCTGGTGCCAGAGTCAGGACTAAACATGGACCGGCCTCCTGCTGGTGCCAGAGTCAGGACTAAACATGGACCGGCCTCCTGCTGGTACCCAGAGTCAGGACTAAACATGGACCGGCCTCCTGCTGGTGCCAGAGTCAGGACTAAACATGGACCGGCCTCCTGCTGGTGCCAGAGTCAGGACTAAACATGGACCGGCCTCCTGCTGGTGCCCAGAGTCAGGACTAAACATGGACCGGCCTCCTGCTGGTGCCAGAGTCAGGACTAAACATGGACAGGCCTCCTGCTGGTGCCCAGAGTCAGGACTAAACGTGGACCGGCCTCCTGCTGGTGCCAGAGTCAGGACTAAACATGGACCGGCCTCCTGCTGGTGCCAGAGTCAGGACTAAACAAGGACCGGCTTCATGCTGGTGCCAGAGTCAGGACTAAACAAGGAACGGCCTCCTGCTGGTGACCAGAGTCAGGACTAAACATGCACCGGCCTCCTGCTGGTGCCAGAGTCAGGACTAAACAAGGACCGGCCTCTTGCTGGTGTCCAGAGTCAGGACTAAACAAGGACCGGCCTCCTGCTGGTGTCCAGAGTCAGGACTAAAAATGTACATGCCTCCTGCTGGTGCCAGAGTCAGGACTAAAGAAGGACCAGCCTCCTGCTGGTGCCAGAGTCAGGACTAAACAAGGACCGGCCCCCTGCTGGTGCCAGAGTCAGGACTAAACATGGACCGGCCTCCTGCTGGTGCCCAGAGTCAGGACTAAACATGGACCGGCCTCCTGCTGGTGCCAGAGTCAGGACTAAACATGGACAGGCCTCCTGCTGGTGCCCAGAGTCAAGACTAAACGTGGACCGGCCTCCTGCTGGTGCCAGAGTCAGGACTAAACATGGACCGGCCTCCTGCTGGTGCCAGAGTCAGGACTAAACAAGGACCGGCTTCATGCTGGTGCCAGAGTCAGGACTAAACAAGGAACGGCCTCCTGCTGGTGACCAGAGTCAGGACTAAACATGGACCGGCCTCCTGCTGGTGCCAGAGTCAGGACTAAACATGGACCGGCCTCCTGCTGGTGCCCAGAGTCAGGACTAAACATGGACCGGCCTCCTGCTGGTGCCCAGAGTCAGGACTAAACATGGACCGTTCTCCTGCTGGTGCCAGAGTCAGGACTAAACATGGACCGGCCTCCTGCTGGTGCCAGAGTCAGGACTAAACATGGACCGGCCTCCTGCTGGTACCCAGAGTCAGGACTAAACATGGACCGGCCTCCTGCTGGTGCCAGAGTCAGGACTAAACATGGACCGGCCTCCTGCTGGTGCCAGAGTCAGGACTAAACATGGACCGGCCTCCTGCTGGTGCCCAGAGTCAGGACTAAACATGGACCGGCCTCCTGCTGGTGCCAGAGTCAGGACTAAACATGGACAGGCCTCCTGCTGGTGCCCAGAGTCAGGACTAAACGTGGACCGGCCTCCTGCTGGTGCCAGAGTCAGGACTAAACATGGACCGGCCTCCTGCTGGTGCCAGAGTCAGGACTAAACAAGGACCGGCTTCATGCTGGTGCCAGAGTCAGGACTAAACAAGGAACGGCCTCCTGCTGGTGACCAGAGTCAGGACTAAACATGCACCGGCCTCCTGCTGGTGCCAGAGTCAGGACTAAACAAGGACCGGCCTCTTGCTGGTGTCCAGAGTCAGGACTAAACAAGGACCGGCCTCCTGCTGGTGTCCAGAGTCAGGACTAAAAATGTACATGCCTCCTGCTGGTGCCAGAGTCAGGACTAAAGAAGGACCAGCCTCCTGCTGGTGCCAGAGTCAGGACTAAACAAGGACCGGCCCCCTGCTGGTGCCAGAGTCAGGACTAAACATGGACCGGCCTCCTGCTGGTGCCCAGAGTCAGGACTAAACATGGACCGGCCTCCTGCTGGTGCCAGAGTCAGGACTAAACATGGACAGGCCTCCTGCTGGTGCCCAGAGTCAAGACTAAACGTGGACCGGCCTCCTGCTGGTGCCAGAGTCAGGACTAAACATGGACCGGCCTCCTGCTGGTGCCAGAGTCAGGACTAAACAAGGACCGGCCTCCTGCTGGTGTCCCGAGTCAGGACTAAAAATGTACATGCCTCCTGCTGGTGCCAGAGTCAGGACTAAACAAGGACCAGCCTCCTGCTGGTGCCAGAGTCAGGACTAAACAAGGACCGGCCTCCTGCTGGTGCCAGAGTCAGGACAAAAACATGGACCGGCCTCCTGCTGGTGCCAGAGTCAGGACTAAACATGGGCCGGCCTCCTGCTGGTGTCCAGAGTCAGGACTAAACATGGACCGGCCTCCTGCTGGTGCCTGAGTCAGGACTAAATATGGACTGGCCTCCTGCTGGTGCCAGAGTCAGGACTAAACATGGACCGGCCTCCTGCTGTTGCCAGAGTCAGGACTAAACATCGACCGGCCTCCTGCTGGTGCCAGAGTCAGGACTGAAGATGGACCGGCCTCCTGCTGGTGCCCAGAGTCAGGACTAAACATGGACCGTTCTCCAGCTGGTGCCCAGAGTCAGGACTAAACATGGACCGGCCTCCTGCTGGTGCCAGAGTGAGGACTAAACAAGGACCGGCCTCCTGCTGGTGCCAAAGTCAGGACTAAACATGCACCGGCGTCCTGCTGGTGCCAAAGTCAGGACTAAACATGCACCGGTCTCCTGCTGGTGCCAAAGTCAGGACTAAACATGCACCGGCCTCCTGCTGGTGCCAGAGTCAGGACTAAACATGGACCGGCCTCCTGCTGGTGCCCAGAGTCAGGACTAAACATGGACCGGCCTCCTGCTGGTGCCCAGAGTCAGGACTAAACATGGACCGTTCTCCTGCTGGTGCCAGAGTCAGGACTAAACATGGACCGGCCTCCTGCTGGTGCCAGAGTCAGGACTAAACATGGACCGGCCTCCTGCTGGTGCCAGAGTCAGGACTAAACATGGACCGGCCTCCTGCTGGTGCCAGAGTCAGGACTAAACATGGACCGGCCTCCTGCTGGTGCCAGAGTCAGGACTAAACATGGACCGGCCTCCTGCTGGTGCCAGAGTCAGGACTGAACATGGACCGGCCTCCTGCTGGTGCCCAGAGTCAGGACTAAACAAGGACCGGCCTCCTGCTGGTGCCAGAGTCAGGACTAAACAAGGACCAGCCTCCTGCTGGTGCCCAGAGTCAGGAATAAACATGGACCGGCCTCCTGCTGGTGCCAGAGTGAGGACTAAACAAGGACCGGCCTCCTGCTGGTGCCAGAGTCAGGACTAAACATGCACCGGCCTCCTGCTGGTGCCAAAGTCAGGACTAAACATGCACCGGCGTCTAGCTGGTGCCAAAGTCAGGACTAAACATGCACCGGTCTCCTGCTGGTGCCAAGGTCAGGACTAAACATGCACCGGCCTCCTGCTGGTGCTCAGAGTCAGGACTAAACGTGGATCGGCCTCCTGCTGGTGCCAGAGTCAGGACTAAACATGGACCGGCCTCCTGCTTGTGCCAGAGTCAGGACTAAACATGGACAGGCCTCCTGCTGGTGCCCAGAGTCAGGACTAAACGTGGACCGGCCTCCTGCTGGTGCCAGAGTCAGGACGAAACATGGACCGGCCTCCTGCTGGTGCCAGAGTCAGGACTAAACAAGGACCGGCTTCATGCTGGTGCCAGAGTCAGGACTAAACAAGGAACGGCCTCCTGCTGGTGACCAGAGTCAGGACTAAACAAGGACCGGCCTCCTGCTGGTTCCAGAGTCAGGACTAAACATGGACCGGCCTCCTGCTGATGCCAGAGTCAGGACTAAACAAGGACCAGCCTCCTGCTGGTGCCCAGAGTCAGGACTAAACATGGACCGGCCTCCTGCTGGTGCCAGAGTCAGGACTAAACAAGGACCGGCCTCTTGCTGGTGTCCAGAGTCAGGACTATACAAGGACCGGCCTCCTGCTGGTGTCCAGAGTCAGGACTAAAAATGTACATGCCTCCTGCTGGTGCCAGAGTCAGGACTAAACAAGGACCGGCCTCCTGCTGGTGCCAGAGTCAGGACTAAACAAGGACCGGCCTCCTGCTGGTGCCAGAGTCAGGA
Organism: Eucyclogobius newberryi; assembly: GCF_026437365.1. Classification (NCBI taxonomy): domain Eukaryota; kingdom Metazoa; phylum Chordata; class Actinopteri; order Gobiiformes; family Gobiidae; genus Eucyclogobius; species Eucyclogobius newberryi. Next base: position 44,671,962 of record NW_027315834.1, on the reverse strand, counting down.
CAAAAACATGGACCGGCCTCCTGCTGGTGCCAGAGTCAGGACTAAACATGGACCGGCCTCCTGCTGGTGTCCAGAGTCAGGACTAAACATGGACCGGCCTCCTGCTGGTGCCTGAGTCAGGACTAAATATGGACTGGCCTCCTGCTGGTGCCAGAGTCAGGACTAAACATGGACCGGCCTCCTGCTGTTGCCAGAGTCAGGACTAAACATCGACCGGCCTCCTGCTGGTGCCAGAGTCAGGATTGAACATGGACCGGCCTCCTGCTGGTGCCCAGAGTCATGACTAAACATGGACCGTTCTCCAGCTGGTGCCCAGAGTCAGGACTAAACAAGGACCGGCCTCCTGCTGGTGCCAGAGTAAGGACTAAACAAGGACCAGCCTCCTGCTGGTGCCCAGAGTCAGGACTAAACATGGACCGGCCTCCTGCTGGTGCCAAAGTCAGGACTAAACATGCACCGGTCTCCTGCTGGTGCCAAAGTCAGGACTAAACATGCACCGGCCTCCTGCTGGTGCCAGAGTCAGGACTAAACATGGACCGGCCTCCTGCTGGTGCCCAGAGTCAGGACTAAACATGGACCGGCCTCCTGCTGGTGCCCAGAGTCAGGACTAAACATGGACCGTTCTCCTGCTGGTGCCAGAGTCAGGACTAAACATGGACCGGCCTCCTGCTGGTGCCAGAGTCAGGACTAAACATGGACCGGCCTCCTGCTGGTGCCCAGAGTCAGGACTAAACATGGACCGGCCTCCTGCTGGTGCCCAGAGTCAGGACTAAACATGGACCGTTCTCCTGCTGGTGCCAGAGTCAGGACTAAACATGGACCGGCCTCCTGCTGGTGCCAGAGTCAGGACTAAACATGGACCGGCCTCCTGCTGGTGCCAGAGTCAGGACTAAACATGGACCGGCCTCCTGCTGGTGCCAGAGTCAGGACTAAACATGGACCGGCCTCCTGCTGGTGCCAGAGTCAGGACTGAACATGGACCGGCCTCCTGCTGGTGCCCAGAGTCAGGACTAAACAAGGACCGGCCTCCTGCTGGTGCCAGAGTCAGGACTAAACAAGGACCAGCCTCCTGCTGGTGCCCAGAGTCAGGAATAAACATGGACCGGCCTCCTGCTGGTGCCAGAGTGAGGACTAAACAAGGACCGGCCTCCTGCTGGTGCCAGAGTCAGGACTAAACATGCACCGGCCTCCTGCTGGTGCCAAAGTCAGGACTAAACATGCACCGGCGTCCTACTGGTGCCAAAGTCAGGACTAAACATGCACCGGTCTCCTGCTGGTGCCAAAGTCAGGACTAAACATGCACCGGCCTCCTGCTGGTGCTCAGAGTCAGGACTAAACGTGGATCGGCCTCCTGCTGGTGCCAGAGTCAGGACTAAACATGGACCGGCCTCCTGCTGGTACCCAGAGTCAGGACTAAACATGGACCGGCCTCCTGCTGGTGCCAGAGTCAGGACTAAACAAGGACCGGCCTCCTGCTGGTGCCCAGAGTCAGGACTAAACATGGACCGGCCTCCTGCTGGTGCCAGAGTCAGGACTAAACATGGACCGGCCTCCTGCTGGTGCCCAGAGTCAGGACTAAACATGGACCGGCCTCCTGCTGGTGCCAGAGTCAGGACTAAACATGGACAGGCCTTCTGCTGGTGCCCAGAGTCAGGACTAAACGTGGACCGGCCTCCTGCTGGTGCCAGAGTCAGGACTAAACATGGACCGGCCTCCTGCTGGTGCCAGAGTCAGGACTAAACAAGGACCGGCTTCATGCTGGTGCCAGAGTCAGGACTAAACAAGGAACGGCCTCCTGCTGGTGACCAGAGTCAGGACTAAACAAGGACCGGCCTCCTGCTGGTTCCAGAGTCAGGACTAAACATGGACCGGCCTCCTGCTGATGCCAGAGTCAGGACTAAACAAGGACCAGCCTCCTGCTGGTGCCCAGAGTCAGGACTAAACATGGACCGGCCTCCTGCTGGTGCCAGAGTCAGGACTAAACAAGGACCGGCCTCTTGCTGGTGTCCAGAGTCAGTACTATACAAGGACCGGCCTCCTGCTGGTGTCCAGAGTCAGGACTAAAAATGTACATGCCTCCTGCTGGTGCCAGAGTCAGGACTAAACAAGGACCGGCCTCCTGCTGGTGCCAGAGTCAGGACTAAACAAGGACCGGCCTCCTGCTGGTGCCAGAGTCAGGACAAAAACATGGACCGGCCTCCTGCTGGTGCCAGAGTCAGGACTAAACATGGACCGGCCTCCTGCTGGTGTCCAGAGTCAGGACTAAACATGGACCGGCCTCCTGCTGTTGCCAGAGTCAGGACTAAACATCGACCGGCCTCCTGCTGGTGCCAGAGTCAGGATTGAACATGGACCGGCCTCCTGCTGGTGCCCAGAGTCAGGACTAAACATGGACCGTTCTCCAGCTGGTGCCCAGAGTCAGGACTAAACATGGACCGGCCTCCTGCTGGTGCCAGAGTGAGGACTAAACAAGGACCGGCCTCCTGCTGGTGCCAAAGTCAGGACTAAACATGCACCGGCGTCCTGCTGGTGCCAAAGTCAGGACTAAACATGCACCGGTCTCCTGCTGGTGCCAAAGTCAGGACTAAACATGCACCGGCCTCCTGCTGGTGCCAGAGTCAGGACTAAACATGGACCGGCCTCCTGCTGGTGCCCAGAGTCAGGACTAAACATGGACCGGCCTCCTGCTGGTGCCAGAGTCAGGACTAAACAAGGACCAGCCTCCTGCTGGTGCCAAGAGTCAGGACTAAACATGGACTGGCCTCCTGCTGGTGCCAGAGTGAGGACTAAACAAGGACCGGCCTCCTGCTGGTGCCAGAGTCAGGACTAAACATGCACCGGCCTCCTGCTGGTGCCAAAGTCAGGACTAAACATGCACCGGCCTCCTGCTTGTGCCAGAGTCAGAACTAAACATGCACCGGCGTCCTGCTGGTGCCCAGAGTCAGGACTAAACATGGACCGGCCTCCTGCTGGTGCCAGAGTCAGGACTAAACATGGACCGGCCTCCTGCTGGTGCCAGAGTCAGGACTGAACATGGACCGGCCTCCTGCTGGTGCCCAGAGTCAGGACTAAACAAGGACCGGCCTCCTGCTGGTGCCAGAGTCAGGACTAAACAAGGACCAGCCTCCTGCTGGTGCCCAGAGTCAGGAATAAACATGGACCGGCCTCCTGCTGGTGCCAGAGTGAGGACTAAACAAGGACCGGCCTCCTGCTGGTGCCAGAGTCAGGACTAAACATGCACCGGCCTCCTGCTGGTGCCAAAGTCAGGACTAAACATGCACCGGCGTCCTGCTGGTGCCAGAGTCAGGACTAAACATGGACCGGCCTCCTGCTGGTGCCTGAGTCAGGACTAAATATGGACTGGCCTCCTGCTGGTGCCAGAGTCAGGACTAAACATGCACCGGCCTCCTGCTGGTGCCAAAGTCAGGACTAAACATGCACCGGCGTCCTGCTGGTGTCCAGAGTCAGGACTAAACATGGACCGGCCTCCTGCTGGTGCCTGAGTCAGGACTAAATATGGACTGGCCTCCTGCTGGTGCCAGAGTCAGGACTAAACATGGACCGGCCTCCTGCTGTTGCCAGAGTCAGGACTAAACATCGACCGGCCTCCTGCTGGTGCCAGAGTCAGGACTGAACATGGACCGGCCTCCTGCTGGTGCCCAGAGTCAGGACTAAACATGGACCGTTCTCCAGCTGGTGCCCAGAGTCAGGACTAAACATGGACCGGCCTCCTGCTGGTGCCAGAGTGAGGACTAAACAAGGACCGGCCTCCTGCTGGTGCCAAAGTCAGGACTAAACATGCACCTGCGTCCTGCTGGTGCCAAAGTCAGGACTAAACATGCACCGGTCTCCTGCTGGTGCCAAAGTCAGGACTAAACAAGGACCGGCTTCATGCTGGTGCCAGAGTCAGGACTAAACAAGGAACGGCCTCCTGCTGGTGACCAGAGTCAGGACTAAACAAGGACCGGCCTCCTGCTGGTTCCAGAGTCAGGACTAAACATGGACCGGCCTCCTGCTGATGCCAGAGTCAGGACTAAACAAGGACCAGCCTCCTACTGGTGCCCAGAGTCAGGACTAAACATGGACCGGCCTCCTGCTGGTGCCAGAGTCAGGACTAAACAAGGACCGGCCTCTTGCTGGTGTCCAGAGTCAGGACTAAACAAGGACCGGCCTCCTGCTGGTGTCCAGAGTCAGGACTAAAAATGTACATGCCTCCTGCTGGTGCCAGAGTCAGGACTAAACAAGGACCGGCCTCCTGCTGGTGCCAGAGTCAGGACTAAAAAAGGACCGGCCTCCTGCTGGTGCCAGAGTCAGGACAAAAACATGGACCCGCCTCCTGCTGGTGCCAGAGTCAGGACTAAACATGGACCGGCCTCCTGCTGGTCTCCAGAGTCAGGACTAAACATGGACCGGCCTCCTGCTTGTGCCTGAGTCAGGACTAAATATGGACTGGCCTCCTGCTGGTGCCAGAGTCAGGACTAAACATGGACCGGCCTCCTGCTGTTGCCAGAGTCAGGACTAAACATCGACCGGCCTCCTGCTGGTGCCAGAGTCAGGATTGAACATGGACCGGCCTCCTGCTGGTGCCCAGAGTCAGGACTAAACATGGACCGTTCTCCAGCTGGTGCCCAGAGTCAGGACTAAACAAGGACCAGCCTCCTGCTGGTGCCAGAGTAAGGACTAAACAAGGACCAACCTCCTGCTGGTGCCCAGAGTCAGGACTAAACATGGACCGGCCTCCTGCTGGTGCCAGAGTGAGGACTAAACAAGGACCGGCCTCCTGCTGGTGCCAAAGTCAGGACTAAACATGCACCGGCGTCCTGCTGGTGCCAAAGTCAGGACTAAACATGCACCGGTCTCCTGCTGGTGCCAAAGTCAGGACTAAACATGCACCGGCCTCCTGCTGGTGCCAGAGTCAGGACTAAACATGGACCGGCCTCCTGCTGGTGCCCAGAGTCAGGACTAAACATGGACCGGCCTCCTGCTGGTGCCAGAGTCAGGACTAAACAAGGACCAGCCTCCTGCTGGTGCCAAGAGTCAGGACTAAACATGGACTGGCCTCCTGCTGGTGCCAGAGTGAGGACTAAACAAGGACCGGCCTCCTGCTGGTGCCAGAGTCAGGACTAAACATGCACCGGCCTCCTGCTGGTGCCAAAGTCAGGACTAAACATGCACCGGCCTCCTGCTTGTGCCAGAGTCAGGACTAAACATGCACCGGCGTCCTGCTGGTGCCCAGAGTCAGGACTAAACATGGACCGGCCTCCTGCTGGTGCCAGAATCAGGACTAAACATGGACCGGCCTCCTGCTGGTGCCAGAGTCAGGACTGAACATGGACCGGCCTCCTGCTGGTTCCCAGAGTCAGGACTAAACAAGGACCGGCCTCCTGCTGGTGCCAGAGTCAGGACTAAACAAGGACCAGCCTCCTGCTGGTGCCCAGAGTCAGGAATAAACATGGACCGGCCTCTTGCTGGTGCCAGAGTGAGGACTAAACAAGGACCGGCCTCCTGCTGATGCCAGAGTCAGGACTAAACATGCACCGGCCTCCTGCTGGTGCCAAAGTCAGGACTAAACATGCACCGGCGTCCTGCTGGTGCCAAAGTCAGGACTAAACATGCACCGGTCTCCTGCTGGTGCAAAAATCAGGACTAAACATGCACCGGCCTCCTGCTGGTGCTCAGAGTCAGGACTAAACATGGACCGGCCTCCTGCTGGTGCCAGAGTCAGGACTAAACATGGACCGGCCTCCTGCTGGTGCCCAGAGTCAGGACTAAACATGGACCGGCCTCCTGCTGGTGCCAGAGTCAGGACTAAACATGGACCGGCCTCCTGCTGGTGCCAGAGTCAGGACTAAACAAGGACCGGCTTCATGCTGGTGCCAGAGTCAGGACTAAACAAGGACCGGCCTCCTGCTGGTGACCAGAGTCAGGACTAAACAAGGACCGGCCTCCTGCTGGTTCCAGAGTCAGGACTAAACATGGACCGGCCTCCTGCTAATGCCAGAGTCAGGACTAAACAAGGACCAGCCTCCTGCTGGTGCCCAGAGTCAGGACTAAACATGGACCGGCCTCCTGCTGGTGCCAGAGTCAGGACTAAACAAGGACCGGCCTCTTGCTGGTGTCCAGAGTCAGGACTAAACAAGGACCGGCCTCCTGCTGGTGTCCAGAGTCAGGACTAAAAATGTACATGCCTCCTGCTGGTGCCAGAGTCAGGACTAAACAAGGACCGGCCTCCTGCTGGTGCCAGAGTCAGGACAAAAACATGAACCGGCCTCCTGCTGGTGCCAGAGTCAGGACTAAACATGGACCGGCCTCCTGCTGGTGCCAGAGTCAGGACTAAACATGGACCGGCCTCCTGCTGGTGCCAGAGTCAGGACTAAACATCGACCGGCCTCCTGCTGGTGCTAGAGTCAGGACTGAACATGGACCGGCCTCCTGCTGGTGCCAGAGTCAGGACTAAACATGGACCGGCCTCCTGCTGTTGCCAGAGTCAGGACTAAACATGGACCGGCCTCCTGCTGGTGCCAGAGTCAGGACTAAACATGGACCGGCCTCGTGCTGGTGCCAGAGTCAGGACTAAACATCGACCGGCCTCCTGCTGGTGCTAGAGTCAGGACTGAACATGGACCGGCCTCCTGCTGGTGCCCAGAGTCAGGACTAAACAAGGACCGGCCTCCTGCTGGTGCCAGAGTCAGGACTAAACAAGGACCAGCCTCCTGCTGGTGCCCAGAGTCAGGACTAAACATGGACCGGCCTCCTGCTGGTGCCAGAGTGAGGACTAAACAAGGACCGGCCTCCTGCTGGTGCCAAAGTCAGGACTAAACATGCACCGGCGTCCTGCTGGTGCCAAAGTCAGGACTAAACATGCACCGGTCTCCTGCTGGTGCCAAAGTCAGGACTAAACATGCACCGGCCTCCTGCTGGTGCCAGAGTCAGGACTAAACATGGACCGGCCTCCTGCTGGTGCCCAGAGTCAGGACTAAACATGGACCGGCCTCCTGCTGGTGCCAGAGTCAGGACTAAACAAGGACCAGCCTCCTGCTGGTGCCAAGAGTCAGGACTAAACATGGACTGGCCTCCTGCTGGTGCCAGAGTGAGGACTAAACAAGGACCGGCCTCCTGCTGGTGCCAGAGTCAGGACTAAACATGCACCGGCCTCCTGCTGGTGCCAAAGTCAGGACTAAACATGCACCGGCCTCCTGCTTGTGCCAGAGTCAGGACTAAACATGCACCGGCGTCCTGCTGGTGCCCAGAGTCAGGACTAAACATGGACCGGCCTCCTGCTGGTGCCAGAGTCAGGACTAAACATGGACCGGCCTCCTGCTGGTGCCCAGAGTCAGGAATAAACATGAACCGGCCTCCTGCTGGTGCCAGAGTCAGGACTAAACAAGGACCGTCCTCCTGCTGGTGCCCAGAGTCAGGACTAAACATGGACGGCCTCCTGCTGGTGCCAGAGTCAGGACTAAACATGGACCGGCCTCCTGCTGGTGCCCAGAGTCAGGACTAAACATGGACCGGCCTCCTGCTGGTGCCAGAGTCAGGACTAAACATGAACAGGCCTCCTGCTGGTGCCCAGAGTCAGGACTAAACGTGGACCGGCCTCCTGCTGGTGCCAGAGTCAGGACTAAACATGGACCGGCCTCCTGCTGGTGCCAGAGTCAGGACTAAACAAGGACCGGCTTCATGCTGGTGCCAGAGTCAGGACTAAACAAGGACCGGCCTCCTGCTGGTGACCAGAGTCAGGACTAAACAAGGACCGGCCTCCTGCTGGTTCCAGAGTCAGGACTAAACATGGACCGGCCTCCTGCTGGTGCCAGAGTCAGGACTAAACATGGACCGGCCTCGTGCTGGTGCCAGAGTCAGGACTAAACATCGACCGGCCTCCTGCTGGTGCTAGAGTCAGGACTGAACATGGACCGGCCTCCTGCTGGTGCCCAGAGTCAGGACTAAACAAGGACCGGCCTCCTGCTGGTGCCAGAGTCAGGACTAAACAAGGACCAGCCTCCTGCTGGTGCCCAGAGTCAGGACTAAACATGGACCGGCCTCCTGCTGGTGCCAGAGTGAGGACTAAACAAGGACCGGCCTCCTGCTGGTGCCAAAGTCAGGACTAAACATGCACCGGCGTCCTGCTGGTGCCAAAGTCAGGACTAAACATGCACCGGTCTCCTGCTGGTGCCAAAGTCAGGACTAAACATGCACCGGCCTCCTGCTGGTGCCAGAGTCAGGACTAAACATGGACCGGCCTCCTGCTGGTGCCCAGAGTCAGGACTAAACATGGACCGGCCTCCTGCTGGTGCCAGAGTCAGGACTAAACAAGGACCAGCCTCCTGCTGGTGCCAAGAGTCAGGACTAAACATGGACTGGCCTCCTGCTGGTGCCAGAGTGAGGACTAAACAAGGACCGGCCTCCTGCTGGTGCCAGAGTCAGGACTAAACATGCACCGGCCTCCTGCTGGTGCCAAAGTCAGGACTAAACATGCACCGGCCTCCTGCTTGTGCCAGAGTCAGGACTAAACATGCACCGGCGTCCTGCTGGTGCCCAGAGTCAGGACTAAACATGGACCGGCCTCCTGCTGGTGCCAGAGTCAGGACTAAACATGGACCGGCCTCCTGCTGGTGCCCAGAGTCAGGAATAAACATGAACCGGCCTCCTGCTGGTGCCAGAGTCAGGACTAAACAAGGACCGTCCTCCTGCTGGTGCCCAGAGTCAGGACTAAACATGGACGGCCTCCTGCTGGTGCCAGAGTCAGGACTAAACATGGACCGGCCTCCTGCTGGTGCCCAGAGTCAGGACTAAACATGGACCGGCCTCCTGCTGGTGCCAGAGTCAGGACTAAACATGAACAGGCCTCCTGCTGGTGCCCAGAGTCAGGACTAAACGTGGACCGGCCTCCTGCTGGTGCCAGAGTCAGGACTAAACATGGACCGGCCTCCTGCTGGTGCCAGAGTCAGGACTAAACAAGGACCGGCTTCATGCTGGTGCCAGAGTCAGGACTAAACAAGGACCGGCCTCCTGCTGGTGACCAGAGTCAGGACTAAACAAGGACCGGCCTCCTGCTGGTTCCAGAGTCAGGACTAAACATGGACCGGCCTCCTGCTGGTGCCAGAGTCAGGACTAAACAAGGACCGGCCTCCTGCTGATGCCAGAGTCAGGACTAAACAAGGACCAGCCTCCTGCTGGTGCCCAGAGTCAGGACTAAACATGGACCGGCCTCCTGCTGGTGCCAGAGTCAGGACTAAACAAGGACCGGCCTCCTGCTGGTGACCAGAGTCAGGACTAAACAAGGACCGGCCTCCTGCTGGTGACCAGAGTCAGGACTAAACAAGGACCGGCCTCCTGCTGGTTCCAGAGTCAGGACTAAACATGGACCGGCCTCCTGCTAATGCCAGAGTCAGGACTAAACAAGGACCAGCCTCCTGCTGGTGCCCAGAGTCAGGACTAAACATGGACCGGCCTCCTGCTGGTGCCAGAGTCAGGACTAAACAAGGACCGGCCTCTTGCTGGTGTCCAGAGTCAGGACTAAACAAGGACCGGCCTCCTGCTGGTGTCCAGAGTCAGGACTAAAAATGTACATGCCTCCTGCTGGTGCCAGAGTCAGGACTAAACAAGGACCGGCCTCCTGCTGGTGCCAGAGTCAGGACAAAAACATGAACCGGCCTCCTGCTGGTGCCAGAGTCAGGACTAAACATGGACCGGCCTCCTGCTGGTGTCCAGAGTCAGGACTAAACATGGACCGGCCTCCTGCTGGTGCCTGAGTCAGGACTAAATATGGACTGGCCTCCTGCTGGTGCCAGAGTCAGGACTAAACATGGACCGGCCTCCTGCTGTTGCCAGAGTCAGGACTAAACATGGACCGGCCTCCTGCTGGTGCTCAGAGTCAGGACTAAACGTGGATCGGCCTCCTGCTGGTGCCAGAGTCAGGACTAAACATGGACCGGCCTCCTGCTGGTGCCCAGAGTCAGGACTAAACATGGACCGGCCTCCTGCTGGTGCCAGAGTCAGGACTAAACAAGGACCGTCCTCCTGCTGGTGCCCAGAGTCAGGACTAAACATGGACCGGCCTCCTGCTGGTGCCCAGAGTCAGGACTAAACATGGACCGGCCTCCTGCTGGTGCCAGAGTCAGGACTAAACATGGACAGGCCTCCTGCTGGTGCCCAGAGTCAGGACTAAACGTGGACCGGCCTCCTGCTGGTGCCAGAGTCAGGACTAAACATGGACCGGCCTCCTGCTGGTGCCAGAGTCAGGACTAAACAAGGACCGGCTTCATGCTGGTGCCAGAGTCAGGACTAAACAAGGACCGGCCTCCTGCTGGTGACCAGAGTCAGGACTAAACAAGGACCGGCCTCCTGCTGGTTCCAGAGTCAGGACTAAACATGGACCGGCCTCCTGCTAATGCCAGAGTCAGGACTAAACAAGGACCAGCCTCCTGCTGGTGCCCAGAGTCAGGACTAAACATGGACCGGCCTCCTGCTGGTGCCAGAGTCAGGACTAAACAAGGACCGGCCTCTTGCTGGTGTCCAGAGTCAGGACTAAACAAGGACCGGCCTCCTGCTGGTGTCCAGAGTCAGGACTAAAAATGTACATGCCTCCTGCTGGTGCCAGAGTCAGGACTAAACAAGGACCGGCCTCCTGCTGGTGCCAGAGTCAGGACAAAAACATGAACCGGCCTCCTGCTGGTGCCAGAGTCAGGACTAAACATGGACCGGCCTCCTGCTGGTGTCCAGAGTCAGGACTAAACATGGAACGGCCTCCTGCTGGTGCCTGAGTCAGGACTAAATATGGACTGGCCTCCTGCTGGTGCCAGAGTCAGGACTAAACATGGACCGGCCTCCTGCTGTTGCCAGAGTCAGGACTAAACATGGACCGGCCTCCTGCTGGTGCCAGAGTCAGGACTAAACATGGACCGGCCTCCTGCTGGTGCCAGAGTCAGGACTAAACATCGACCGGCCTCCTGCTGGTGCTAGAGTCAGGACTGAACATGGACCGGCCTCCTGCTGGTGCCCAGAGTCAGGACTAAACAAGGACCGGCCTCCTGCTGGTGCCAGAGTCAGGACTAAACAAGGACCAGCCTCCTGCTGGTGCCCAGAGTCAGGACTAAACATGGACCGGCCTCCTGCTGGTGCCAGAGTGAGGACTAAACAAGGACCGGCCTCCTGCTGGTGCCAAAGTCAGGACTAAACATGCACCGGCGTCCTGCTGGTGCCAAAGTCAGGACTAAACATGCACCGGTCTCCTGCTGGTGCCAAAGTCAGGACTAAACATGCACCGGCCTCCTGCTGGTGCCAGAGTCAGGACTAAACATGGACCGGCCTCCTGCTGGTGCCCAGAGTCAGGACTAAACATGGACCGGCCTCCTGCTGGTGCCAGAGTCAGGACTAAACAAGGACCAGCCTCCTGCTGGTGCCAAGAGTCAGGACTAAACATGGACTGGCCTCCTGCTGGTGCCAGAGTGAGGACTAAACAAGGACCGGCCTCCTGCTGGTGCCAGAGTCAGGACTAAACATGCACCGGCCTCCTGCTGGTGCCAAAGTCAGGACTAAACATGCACCGGCCTCCTGCTTGTGCCAGAGTCAGGACTAAACATGCACCGGCGTCCTGCTGGTGCCCAGAGTCAGGACTAAACATGGACCGGCCTCCTGCTGGTGCAAGAGTCAGGACTAAACATGGACCGGCCTCCTGCTGGTGCCCAGAGTCAGGACTAAACATGGACCGGCCTCCTGCTGGTGCCAGAGTCAGGACTAAACATGGACAGGCCTCCTGCTGGTGCCCAGAGTCAGGACTAAACGTGGACCGGCCTCCTGCTGGTGCCAGAGTCAGGACTAAACATGGACCGGCCTCCTGCTGGTGCCAGAGTCAGGACTAAACAAGGACCGGCTTCATGCTGGTGCCAGAGTCAGGACTAAACAAGGACCGGCCTCCTGCTGGTGACCAGAGTCAGGACTAAACAAGGACCGGCCTCCTGCTGGTTCCAGAGTCAGGACTAAACATGGACCGGCCTCCTGCTGGTGCCAGAGTCAGGACTAAACAAGGACCGGCCTCCTGCTGATGCCAGAGTCAGGACTAAACATGGACCGGCCTCCTGCTGGTGCCAGAGTCAGGACTAAACAAGGACCGGCCTCCTGCTGGTGCCAGAGTCAGGACTAAACAAGGACCAGCCTCCTGCTGGTGCCCAGAGTCAGGACTAAACATGGACCGGCCTCCTGCTGGTGCCAGAGTCAGGACTAAACAAGGACCGGCCTCCTGCTGGTGACCAGAGTCAGGACTAAACAAGGACCGGCCTCCTGCTGGTTCCAGAGTCAGGACTAAACATGGACCGGCCTCCTGCTGGTGCCAAGAGTCAGGACTAAACATGGACTGGCCTCCTGCTGGTGCCAGAGTGAGGACTAAACAAGGACCGGCCTCCTGCTGGTGCCAGAGTCAGGACTAAACATGCACCGGCCTCCTGCTGGTGCCAAAGTCAGGACTAAACATGCACCGGCCTCCTGCTTGTGCCAGAGTCAGGACTAAACATGCACCGGCGTCCTGCTGGTGCCCCAGAGTCAGGACTAAACATGGACCGGCCTCCTGCTGGTGCCAGAGTCAGGACTAAACATGGACCGGCCTCCTGCTGGTGCCCAGAGTCAGGACTAAACATGAACCGGCCTCCTGCTGGTGCCCAGAGTCAGGACTAAACATGGACGGCCTCCTGCTGGTGCCAGAGTCAGGACTAAACATGGACCGGCCTCCTGCTGGTGCCCAGAGTCAGGACTAAACATGGACCGGCCTCCTGCTGGTGCCAGAGTCAGGACTAAACATGGACAGGCCTCCTGCTGGTGCCCAGAGTCAGGACTAAACGTGGACCGGCCTCCTGCTGGTGCCAGAGTCAGGACTAAACATGGACCGGCCTCCTGCTGGTGCCAGAGTCAGGACTAAACAAGGACCGGCTTCATGCTGGTGCCAGAGTCAGGACTAAACAAGGACCGGCCTCCTGCTGGTGACCAGAGTCAGGACTAAACAAGGACCGGCCTCCTGCTGGTTCCAGAGTCAGGACTAAACATGGACCGGCCTCCTGCTGGTGCCAGAGTCAGGACTAAACAAGGACCGGCCTCCTGCTGATGCCAGAGTCAGGACTAAACAAGGACCAGCCTCCTGCTGGTGCCCAGAGTCAGGACTAAACATGGACCGGCCTCCTGCTGGTGCCAGAGTCAGGACTAAACAAGGACCGGCCTCTTGCTGGTGTCCAGAGTCAGGACTAAACAAGGACCGGCCTCCTGCTGGTGTCCAGAGTCAGGACTAAAAATGTACATGCCTCCTGCTGGTGCCAGAGTCAGGACTAAACAAGGACCGGCCTCCTGCTGGTGCCAGAGTCAGGACTAAACAAGGACCGGCCTCCTGCTGGTGCCAGAGTCAGGACAAAAACATGGACCAGCCTCCTGCTGGTGCCAAAGTCAGGACTAAACATGCACCGGCCTCCTGCTGGTGCCAGAGTCAGGACTAAACATGGACCGGCCTCCTGCTGGTGCCCAGAGTCAGGACTAAACATGGACCGGCCTCCTGCTGGTGCCAGAGTCAGGACTAAACAAGGACCAGCCTCCTGCTGGTGCCAAGAGTCAGGACTAAACATGGACTGGCCTCCTGCTGGTGCCAGAGTGAGGACAAAACAAGGACCGGCCTCCTGCTGGTGCCAGAGTCAGGACTAAACATGCACCGGCCTCCTGCTGGTGCCAAAGTCAGGACTAAACATGCACCGGCCTCCTGCTTGTGCCAGAGTCAGGACTAAACATGGACCGGCCTCCTACTGGTGCCAGAGTGAGGACTAAATAAGGACCGGCCTCCTGCTGGTGCCAAAGTCAGGACTAAACATGCACCGGCGTCCTGCTGGTGCCAAAGTCAGGACTAAACATGCACCGGTCTCCTGCTGGTGCCAAAGTCAGGACTAAACATGCACCGGCCTCCTGCTGGTGCCAGAGTCAGGACTAAACATGGACCGGCCTCCTGCTGGTGCCCAGAGTCAGGACTAAACAAGGACCAGCCTCCTGCTGGTGCCAAAGTCAGGACTAAACAAGGACCGGCCTCCTGCTGGTGCCAGAGTCAGGACAAAAACATGGACCAGCCTCCTGCTGGTGCCAAAGTCAGGACTAAACATGCACCGGCCTCCTGCTGGTGCCAGAGTCAGGACTAAACATGGACCGGCCTCCTGCTGGTGCCCAGAGTCAGGACTAAACATGGACCGGCCTCCTGCTGGTGCCAGAGTCAGGACTAAACAAGGACCAGCCTCCTGCTGGTGCCAAGAGTCAGGACTAAACATGGACTGGCCTCCTGCTGGTGCCAGAGTGAGGACAAAACAAGGACCGGCCTCCTGCTGGTGCCAGAGTCAGGACTAAACATGCACCGGCCTCCTGCTGGTGCCAAAGTCAGGACTAAACATGCACCGGCCTCCTGCTTGTGCCAGAGTCAGGACTAAACATGGACCGGCCTCCTACTGGTGCCAGAGTGAGGACTAAATAAGGACCGGCCTCCTGCTGGTGCCAAAGTCAGGACTAAACATGCACCGGCGTCCTGCTGGTGCCAAAGTCAGGACTAAACATGCACCGGTCTCCTGCTGGTGCCAAAGTCAGGACTAAACATGCACCGGCCTCCTGCTGGTGCCAGAGTCAGGACTAAACATGGACCGGCCTCCTGCTGGTGCCCAGAGTCAGGACTAAACATGGACCGGCCTCCTGCTGGTGCCAGAGTCAGGACTAAACAAGGACCAGCCTCCTGCTGGTGCCAAAGTCAGGACTAAACAAGGACCGGCTTCATGCTGGTGCCAGAGTCAGGACTAAACAAGGAACGGCCTCCTGCTGGTGACCAGAGTCAGGACTAAACATGGACCGGCCTCCTACTGGTGCCAGAGTGAGGACTAAATAAGGACCGGCCTCCTGCTGGTGCCCAGAGTCAGGACTAAACATGCACCGGTCTCCTGCTGGTGCCAAAGTCAGGACTAAACAAGGACCGGCTTCATGCTGGTGCCAGAGTCAGGACTAAACAAGGAACGGCCTCCTGCTGGTGACCAGAGTCAGGACTAAACAAGGACCGGCCTCCTGCTGGTTCCAGAGTCAGGACTAAACATGGACCGGCCTCCTGCTGATGCCAGAGTCAGGACTAAACAAGGACCAGCCTCCTACTGGTGCCCAGAGTCAGGACTAAACATGGACCGGCCTCCTGCTGGTGCCAGAGTCAGGACTAAACAAGGACCGGCCTCTTGCTGGTGTCCAGAGTCAGGACTAAACAAGGACCGGCCTCCTGCTGGTGTCCAGAGTCAGGACTAAAAATGTACATGCCTCCTGCTGGTGCCAGAGTCAGGACTAAACAAGGACCGGCCTCCTGCTGGTGCCAGAGTCAGGACTAAAAAAGGACCGGCCTCCTGCTGGTGCCAGAGTCAGGACAAAAACATGGACCCGCCTCCTGCTGGTGCCAGAGTCAGGACTAAACATGGACCGGCCTCCTGCTGGTCTCCAGAGTCAGGACTAAACATGGACCGGCCTCCTGCTGGTGCCTGAGTCAGGACTAAATATGGACTGGCCTCCTGCTGGTGCCAGAGTCAGGACTAAACATGGACCGGCCTCCTGCTGTTGCCAGAGTCAGGACTAAACATCGACCGGCCTCCTGCTGGTGCCAGAGTCAGGATTGAACATGGACCGGCCTCCTGCTGGTGCCCAGAGTCAGGACTAAACATGGACCGTTCTCCAGCTGGTGCCCAGAGTCAGGACTAAACAAGGACCAGCCTCCTGCTGGTGCCAGAGTAAGGACTAAACAAGGACCAGCCTCCTGCTGGTGCCCAGAGTCAGGACTAAACATGGACCGGCCTCCTGCTGGTGCCAGAGTGAGGACTAAACAAGGACCGGCCTCCTGCTGGTGCCAAAGTCAGGACTAAACATGCACCGGCGTCCTGCTGGTGCCAAAGTCAGGACTAAACATGCACCGGTCTCCTGCTGGTGCCAAAGTCAGGACTAAACATGCACCGGCCTCCTGCTGGTGCCAGAGTCAGGACTAAACATGGACCGGCCTCCTGCTGGTGCCCAGAGTCAGGACTAAACATGGACCGGCCTCCTGCTGGTGCCAGAGTCAGGACTAAACAAGGACCAGCCTCCTGCTGGTGCCAAGAGTCAGGACTAAACATGGACTGGCCTCCTGCTGGTGCCAGAGTGAGGACTAAACAAGGACCGGCCTCCTGCTGGTGCCCAGAGTCAGGACTAAACGTGGACCGGCCTCCTGCTGGTGCCAGAGTCAGGACTAAACATGGACCGGCCTCCTGCTGGTGCCAGAGTCAGGACTAAACAAGGACCGGCTTCATGCTGGTGCCAGAGTCAGGACTAAACAAGGACCGGCCTCCTGCTGGTGACCAGAGTCAGGACTAAACAAGGACCGGCCTCCTGCTGGTTCCAGAGTCAGGACTAAACATGGACCGGCCTCCTGCTGGTGCCAGAGTCAGGACTAAACAAGGACCGGCCTCCTGCTGATGCCAGAGTCAGGACTAAACAAGGACCTGCCTCCTGCTGGTGCCCAGAGTCAGGACTAAACATGGACCGGCCTCCTGCTGGTGCCAGAGTCAGGACTAAACAAGGACCGGCCTCTTGCTGGTGTCCAGAGTCAGGACTAAACAAGGACCGGCCTCCTGCTGGTGTCCAGAGTCAGGACTAAAAATGTACATGCCTCCTGCTGGTGCCAGAGTCAGGACTAAACAAGGACCGGCCTCCTGCTGGTGCCAGAGTCAGGACTAAACAAGGACCGGCCTCCTGCTGGTGCCAGAGTCAGGACAAAAACATGGACCAGCCTCCTGCTGGTGCCAAAGTCAGGACTAAACATGCACCGGCCTCCTGCTGGTGCCAGAGTCAGGACTAAACATGGACCGGCCTCCTGCTGGTGCCCAGAGTCAGGACTAAACATGGACCGGCCTCCTGCTGGTGCCAGAGTCAGGACTAAACAAGGACCAGCCTCCTGCTGGTGCCAAGAGTCAGGACTAAACATGGACTGGCCTCCTGCTGGTGCCAGAGTGAGGACAAAACAAGGACCGGCCTCCTGCTGGTGCCAGAGTCAGGTCTAAACATGCACCGGCCTCCTGCTGGTGCCAAAGTCAGGACTAAACATGCACCGGCCTCCTGCTTGTGCCAGAGTCAGGACTAAACATGCACCGGCCTCCTGCTTGTGCCAGAGTCAGGACTAAACATGGACCGGCCTCCTGCTGGTGCCAGAGTCAGGACTAAACATGGACCGGCCTCCTGCTGGTGCCCAGAGTCAGGACTAAACATGGACCGGCCTCCTGCTGGTGCCAGAGTCAGGACTAAACAAGGACAGGCCTCCTGCTGGTGCCCAGAGTCAGGACTAAACATGGACCGGCCACCTGCTGGTGCCAGAGTGAGGACTAAACATGGACCGGCCTCCTGCTGGTGCCCAGAGTCAGGACTAAACATGGACCGGCCTCCTGCTGGTGCCAGAGTCAGGACTAAACATGGACCGGCCTCCTGCTGGTGCCAGAGTCAGGACTAAACATCGAACGGCCTCCTGCTGGTGCCAGAGTCAGGACTAAATATGGACTGGCCTCCTGCTGGTGCCAGAGTCAGGACTAAACATGGACTGGCCTCCTGCTGGTGCCAGAGTGAGGACTAAACAAGGACCGGCCTCCTGCTGGTGCCAAAGTCAGGACTAAACATGCACCGGCCTCCTGCTGGTGCCAGAGTCAGGACTAAACATGGACCGGCCTCCTGCTTGTGCCAGAGTCAGGACTAAACATGCACCGGCGTCCTGCTGGTGCCCAGAGTCAGGACTAAACATGGACCGGCCTCCTGCTGGTGCCAGAGTCAGGACTAAACATGGACCGGCCTCCTGCTGGTGCCCAGAGTCAGGACTAAACATGAACCGGCCTCCTGCTGGTGCCAGAGTCAGGACTAAACAAGGACCGTCCTCCTGCTGGTGCCCAGAGTCAGGACTAAACATGGACGGCCTCCTGCTGGTGCCAGAGTCAGGACTAAACATGGACCGGCCTCCTGCTGGTGCCCAGAGTCAGGACTAAACATGGACCGGCCTCCTGCTGGTGCCAGAGTCAGGACTAAACATGGACAGGCCTCCTGCTGGTGCCCAGAGTCAGGACTAAACGTGGACCGGCCTCCTGATGGTGCCAGAGTCAGGACTAAACATGGACCGGCCTCCTGCTGGTGCCAGAGTCAGGACTAAACAAGGACCGGCTTCATGCTGGTGCCAGAGTCAGGACTAAACAAGGACCGGCCTCCTGCTGGTGACCAGAGTCAGGACTAAACAAGGACTGGCCTCCTGCTGGTTCCAGAGTCAGGACTAAACATGGACCGGCCTCCTGCTGGTGCCAGAGTCAGGACTAAACAAGGACCGGCCTCCTGCTGATGCCAGAGTCAGGACTAAACAAGGACCAGCCTCCTGCTGGTGCCCAGAGTCAGGACTAAACATGGACCGGCCTCCTGCTGGTGCCAGAGTCAGGACTAAACAAGGACCGGCCTCTTGCTGGTGTCCAGAGTCAGGACTAAACAAGGACCGGCCTCCTGCTGGTGTCCAGAGTCAGGACTAAAAATGTACATGCCTCCTGCTGGTGCCAGAGTCAGGACTAAACAAGGACCGGCCTCCTGCTGGTGCCAGAGTCAGGACAAAACAAGGACCGGCCTCCTGCTGGTGCCAGAGTCAGGACAAAAACATGGACCAGCCTCCTGCTGGTGCCAAAGTCAGGACTAAACATGCACCGGCCTCCTGCTGGTGCCAGAGTCAGGACTAAACATGGACCGGCCTCCTGCTGGTGCCCAGAGTCAGGACTAAACATGGACCGGCCTCCTGCTGGTGCCAGAGTCAGGACTAAACAAGGACCAGCCTCCTGCTGGTGCCAAGAGTCAGGACTAAACATGGACTGGCCTCCTGCTGGTGCCAGAGTGAGGACAAAACAAGGACCGGCCTCCTGCTGGTGCCAGAGTCAGGACTAAACATGCACCGGCCTCCTGCTGGTGCCAAAGTCAGGACTAAACATGCACCGGCCTCCTGCTGGTGCCAAAGTCAGGACTAAACATGCACCGGCCTCCTGCTTGTGCCAGAGTCAGGACTAAACATGGACCGGCCTCCTGCTGGTGCCAGAGTCAGGACTAAACATGGACCGGCCTCCTGCTGGTGCCCAGAGTCAGGACTAAACATGGACCGGCCTCCTGCTGGTGCCAGAGTCAGGACTAAACAAGGACCAGCCTCCTGCTGGTGCCCAGAGTCAGGACTAAACATGGACCGGCCACCTGCTGGTGCCAGAGTCAGGACTAAACATGGACCGGCCTCCTGCTGGTGCCCAGAGTCAGGACTAAACATGGACCGGCCTCCTGCTGGTGCCAGAGTCAGGACTAAACATGGACAGGCCTCCTGCTGGTGCCCAGAGTCAGGACTAAACGTGGACCGGCCTCCTGCTGGTGCCAGAGTCAGGACTAAACATGGACCGGCCTCCTGCTGGTGCCAGAGTCAGGACTAAACAAGGACCGGCTTCATGCTGGTGCCAGAGTCAGGACTAAACAAGGACCGGCCTCCTGCTGGTGACCAGAGTCAAGACTAAACAAGGACCGGCCTCCTGCTGGTTCCAGAGTCAGGACTAAACATGGACCGGCCTCCTGCTGGTGCCAGAGTCAGGACTAAACAAGGACCGGCCTCCTGCTGATTCCAGAGTCAGGACTAAACAAGGACCAGCCTCCTGCTGGTGCCCAGAGTCAGGACTAAACAAGGACCGGCCTCCTGCTGGTGCCAGAGTCAGGACTAAACAAGGACCGGCCTCCTGCTGGTGTCCAGAGTCAGGACTAAACATGGACCGGCCTCCTGCTGGTGCCAGAGTCAGGACTAAATATGAACTGGCCTCCTGCTGGTGCCAGAGTCAGGACTAAACATGGACCGGCCTCCTGCTGTTGCCAGAGTCAGGACTAAACATGGACCGGCCTCCTGCTGGTGCCAGAGTCAGGACGAAACATGGACCGGCCTCCTGCTGGTGCCAGAGTCAGGACTAAACATCGAACGGCCTCCTGCTGGTGCCAGAGTCAGGACTGAACATGAACCGGCCTCCTGCTGGTGCCCAGAGTCAGGACTAAACATGGACCGTTCTTCAGCTGGTGCCCAGAGTCAGGACTAAACAAGGACCGGCCTCCTGCTGGTGCCAGAGTCAGGACTAAACAAGGACCAGCCTCCTGCTGGTGCCCAGAGTCAGGACTAAAAATGGACCGGCCTCCTGCTGGTGCCAGAGTGAGGACTAAACAAGGACAGGCCTCCTGCTGGTGCCAGAGTCAGGACTAAACATGCACCGGCCTCCTGCTGGTCCCAAAGTCAGGACTAAATATGCACCGGCCTCCTGCTGGTAACAAAGTCAGGACTAAACATGCACCGGCCTCCTGCTGGTGCCAGAGTCAGGACTAAACAAGGACCGGCCTCCTGCTGGTGCCAGAGTGAGGACTAAACAAGGGCCGGCCTCCTGCTGGTGCCAGAGTCAGGACTAAACATGCACCGGCCTCCTGCTGGTGCCAAAGTCAGGACTAAACATGCACCGGCCTCCTGCTTGTGCCAGAGTCAGGACTAAACATGCACCGGCGTCCTGCTGGTGCCCAGAGTCAGGACAAAACATGGACCGGCCTCCTGCTGGTGCCAGAGTCAGGACTAAACATGGACCGGCCTCCTGCTGGTGCCAGAGTCAGGACTAAACAAGGACCGGCCTCCTGCTGATTCCAGAGTCAGGACTAAACAAGGACCAGCCTCCTGCTGGTGTCCAGAGTCAGGACTAAACATGGACCGGCCTCCTGCTGGTGCCAGAGTCAGGACTAAATATGAACTGGCCTCCTGCTGGTGCCAGAGTCAGGACTAAACATGGACCGGCCTCCTGCTGTTGCCAGAGTCAGGACTAAACATGGACCGGCCTCCTGCTGGTGCCAGAGTCAGGACTAAACATGGACCGGCCTCCTGCTGGTGCCAGAGTCAGGACTAAACATCGAACGGCCTCCTGCTGGTGCCAGAGTCAGGACTGAACATGAACCGGCCTCCTGCTGGTGCCCAGAGTCAGGACTAAACATGGACCGTTCTTCAGCTGGTGCCCAGAGTCAGGACTAAACAAGGACCGGCCTCCTGCTGGTGCCAGAGTCAGGACTAAACAAGGACCAGCCTCCTGCTGGTGCCCAGAGTCAGGACTAAAAATGGACCGGCCTCCTGCTGGTGCCAGAGTGAGGACTAAACAAGGACAGGCCTCCTGCTGGTGCCAGAGTCAGGACTAAACATGCACCGGCCTCCTGCTGGTCCCAAAGTCAGGACTAAATATGCACCGGCCTCCTGCTGGTAACAAAGTCAGGACTAAACATGCACCGGCCTCCTGCTGGTGCCAGAGTCAGGACTAAACAAGGACCGGCCTCCTGCTGGTGCCAGAGTGAGGACTAAACAAGGGCCGGCCTCCTGCTGGTGCCAGAGTCAGGACTAAACATGCACCGGCCTCCTGCTGGTGCCAAAGTCAGGACTAAACATGCACCGGCCTCCTGCTTGTGCCAGAGTCAGGACTAAACATGCACCGGCGTCCTGCTGGTGCCCAGAGTCAGGACAAAACATGGACCGGCCTCCTGCTGGTGCCAGAGTCAGGACTAAACATGGACCGGCCTCCTGCTGGTGCCCAGAGTCAGGACTAAACATGGACCGGCCTCCTGCTGGTGCCAGAGTCAGGACTAAACAAGGACCGGCCTCCTGCTGGTGCCCAGAGTCAGGACTAAACATGGACCGGCCTCCTGCTGGTGCCAGAGTCAGGACTAAACATGGACCGGCCTCCTGCTGTTGCCCAGAGTCAGGACTAAACATGGACCGGCCTCCTGCTGGTGCCAGAGTCAGGACTAAACATGGACAGGCCTCCTGCTGGTGCCCAGAGTCAGGACTAAACATGGACTGGCCTCCTGCTGGTGCCAGAGTGAGGACAAAACAAGGACCGGCCTCATGCTGGTGCCAGAGTCAGGACTAAACATGCACCGGCCTCCTGCTGGTGCCAAAGTCAGGACTAAACATGCACCGGCCTCCTGCTTGTGCCAGAGTCAGGACTAAACATGGACCGGCCTCCTGCTGGTGCCAGAGTGAGGACTAAATAAGGACCGGCCTCCTGCTGGTGCCAAAGTCAGGACTAAACATGCACCGGCGTCCTGCTGGTGCCAAAGTCAGGACTAAACATGCACCGGCCTCCTGCTGGTGCCAGAGTCAGGACTAAACATGGACCGGCCTCCTGCTGGTGCCCAGAGTCAGGACTAAACATGGACCGGCCTCCTGCTGGTGCCAGAGTCAGGACTAAACAAGGACCAGCCTCCTGCTGGTGCCAAGAGTCAGGACTAAACATGGACTGGCCTCCTGCTGGTGCCAGAGTGAGGACTAAACAAGGACCGGCCTCCTGCTGGTGCCAGAGTCAGGACTAAACATGCACCTGCCTCCTGCTGGTGCCAAAGTCAGGACTAAACATGCACCGGCCTCCTGCTTGTGCCAGAGTCAGGACTAAACATGGACCGGCCTCCTGCTGGTGCCAGAGTCAGGACTAAACATGGACCGGCCTCCTGCTGGTGCCCAGAGTCAGGACTAAACATGGACCGGCCTCCTGCTGGTGCCAGAGTCAGGACTAAACAAGGACCGGCCTCCTGCTGGTGCCCAGAGTCAGGACTAAACATGGACCGGCCACCTGCTGGTGCCAGAGTCAGGACTAAACATGGACCGGCCTCCTGCTGGTGCCAGAGTCAGGACTAAACATGGACAGGCCTCCTGCTGGTGCCCAGAGTCAGGACTAAACGTGGACCGGCCTCCTGCTGGTGCCAGAGTCAGGACTAAACATGGACCGGCCTCCTGCTGGTGCCAGAGTCAGGACTAAACAAGGACCGGCTTCATGCTGGTGCCAGAGTCAGGACTAAACAAGGACCGGCCTCCTGCTGGTGACCAGAGTCAAGACTAAACAAGGACCGGCCTCCTGCTGGTTCCAGAGTCAGGACTAAACATGGACCGGCCTCCTGCTGGTGCCAGAGTCAGGACTAAACAAGGACCGGCCTCCTGCTGATTCCAGAGTCAGGACTAAACAAGGACCAGCCTCCTGCTGGTGCCCAGAGTCAGGACTAAACAAGGACCGGCCTCCTGCTGGTGCCAGAGTCAGTACTAAACAAGGACCGGCCTCCTGCTGGTGTCCAGAGTCAGGACCCAACATGGACCGGCCTCCTGCTGGTGCCAGAGTCAGGACTAAATATGGACTGGCCTCCTGCTGGTGCCAGAGTCAGGACTAAACATGGACCGGCCTCCTGCTGTTGCCAGAGTCAGGACAAAACATTGGACCGGCCTCCTGCTGGTGCCAGAGTCAGGACTAAACATGGACCGGCCTCCTGCTGGTGCCAGAGTCAGGACTAAACATCGAACGGCCTCCTGCTGGTGCCAGAGTCAGGACTGAACATGAACCGGCCTCCTGCTGGTGCCCAGAGTCAGGACTAAACATGGACCGTTCTTCAGCTGGTGCCCAGAGTCAGGACTAAACAAGGACCGGCCTCCTGCTGGTGCCAGAGTCAGGACTAAACAAGGACCAGCCTCCTGCTGGTGCCCAGAGTCAGGACTAAAAATGGACCGGCCTCCTGCTGGTGCCAGAGTGAGGACTAAACAAGGACAGGCCTCCTGCTGGTGCCAGAGTCAGGACTAAACATGCACCGGCCTCCTGCTGGTCCCAAAGTCAGGACTAAATATGCACCGGCCTCCTGCTGGTAACAAAGTCAGGACTAAACATGCACCGGCCTCCTGCTGGTGCCAGAGTCAGGACTAAACAAGGACCGGCCTCCTGCTGGTGCCAGAGTCAGGACTAAACAAGGACCGGCCTCCTGCTGGTGCCAGAGTCAGGACAAAAACATGGACCGGCCTCCTGCTGGTGCCAGAGTCAGGACTAAACAAGGACCGGCCTCCTGCTGTTGCCAGAGTCAGGACTAAACATGGACCGGCCTCCTGCTGGTGCCAGAGTCAAGACTAAACATGGACCGACCTCCTGCTGGTGCCAGAGTCAGGACTAAACATGGACCGGCCTCCTGCTGGTGCCAGAGTCAGGACTAAACATCGACCGGCCTCCTGCTGATGCCAGAGTCAGGACTAAACAAGGACCAGCCTCCTGCTGGTGCCCAGAGTCAGGACTAAACATGGACCGGCCTCCTGCTGGTGCCAGAGTCAGGACTAAACAAGGACCGGCCTCTTGCTGGTGTCCAGAGTCAGGACTAAACAAGGACCGGCCTCCTGCTGGTGGCCAGAGTCAGGACTAAACAAGGACCGGCCTCCTGCTGGTGCCAGAGTCAGGACTAAACAAGGACCGGCCTCCTGCTGGTGCCCAGAGTCAGGACTAAACATGGACCGGCCTCCTGCTGGTGCCAGAGTCAGGACTAAACATGGACCGGCCTCCTGCTGGTGCCCAGAGTCAGTACTAAACATGGACCGGCCTCCTGCTGGTGCCAGAGTCAGGACTAAACATGGACAGGCCTCCTGCTGGTGCCCAGAGTCAGGACTAAACGTGGACCGGCCTCCTGCTGGTGCCAGAGTCAGGACTAAACATGGACCGGCCTCCTGCTGGTGCCAGAGTCAGGACTAAACAAGGACCGGCTTCATGCTGGTGCCAGAGTCAGGACTAAACAAGGACCGGCCTCCTGCTGGTGACCAGAGTCAGGACTAAACAAGGACCGGCCTCCTGCTGGTTCCAGAGTCAGGACTAAACATGGACCGGCCTCCTGCTGGTGCCAGAGTCAGGACTAAACAAGGACCGGCCTCCTGCTGATGCCAGAGTCAGGACTAAACAAGGACCAGCCTCCTGCTGGTGCCCAGAGTCAGGACTAAACATGGACCGGCCTCCTGCTGGTGCCAGAGTCAGGACTAAACAAGGACCGGCCTCTTGCTGGTTTCCAGAGTCAGGACTAAACAAGGACCGGCCTCCTGCTGGTGTCCAGAGTCAGGACTAAAAATGTACATGCCTCCTGCTGGTGCCAGAGTCAGGACTAAACAAGGACCGGCCTCCTGCTGGTGCCAGAGTCAGGACTAAACAAGGACCGGCCTCCTGCTGGTGCCAGAGTCAGGACAAAAACATGGACCGGCCTCCTGCTGGTGCCAGAGTCAGGACTAAACATGGACCGGCCTCCTGCTGATGCCAGAGTCAGGACTAAACAAGGACCAGCCTCCTGCTGGTGCCCAGAGTCAGGACTAAACATGGACCGGCCTCCTGCTGGTGCCAAAGTCAGGACTAAACATGCACCGGCGTCCTGCTGGTGCCAAAGTCAGGACTAAACATGCACCGGTCTCCTGCTGGTGCCAAAGTCAGGACTAAATATGCACCGGCCTCCTGCTGGTGCCAGAGTCAGGACTAAACATGGACCGGCCTCCTGCTGGTGCCCAGAGTCAGGACTAAACATGGACCGGCCTCCTGCTGGTGCCAGAGTCAGGACTAAACAAGGACCAGCCTCCTGCTGGTGCCAAGAGTCAGGACTAAACATGGACTGGCCTCCTGCTGGTGCCAGAGTGAGGACTAAACAAGGACCGGCCTCCTGCTGGTGCCAGAGTCAGGACTAAACATGCACCGGCCTCCTGCTGATGCCAAAGTCAGGACTAAACATGCACCGGCCTCCTGCTTGTGCCAGAGTCAGGACTAAACATGCACCGGCGTCCTGCTGGTGCCCAGAGTCAGGACAAAACATGGACCGGCCTCCTGCTGGTGCCAGAGTCAGGACTAAACATGGACCGGCCTCCTGCTGGTGCCCAGAGTCAGGACTAAACATGGACCGGCCTCCTGCTGGTGCCAGAGTCAGGACTAAACAAGGACCGGCCTCCTGCTGGTGCCCAGAGTCAGGACTAAACATGGACCGGCCACCTGCTGGTGCCAGAGTCAGGACTAAACATGGACCGGCCTCCTGCTGTTGCCCAGAGTCAGGACTAAACATGGACCGGCCTCCTGCTGGTGCCAGAGTCAGGACTAAACATGGACAGGCCTCCTGCTGGTGCCCAGAGTCAGGACTAAACGTGGACCGGCCTCCTGCTGGTGCCAGAGTCAGGACTAAACATGGACCGGCCTCCTGCTGGTGCCAGAGTCAGGACTAAACAAGGACCGGCTTCATGCTGGTGCCAGAGTCAGGACTAAACAAGGACCGGCCTCCTGCTGGTGCCAGAGTCAGGACAAAAACATGGACCAGCCTCCTGCTGGTGCCAGAGTCAGGACTAAACAAGGACCGGCCTCTTGCTGGTGTCCAGAGTCAGGACTAAACAAGGACCGGCCTCCTGCTGGTGTCCAGAGTCAGGACTAAAAATGTACATGCCTCCTGCTGGTGCCAGAGTCAGGACTAAACAAGGACCGGCCTCCTGCTGGTGCCAGAGTCAGGACTAAACAAGGACCGGCCTCCTGCTGGTGCCAGAGTCAGGACAAAAACATGGACCAGCCTCCTGCTGGTGCCAAAGTCAGGACTAAACATGCACTGGCCTCCTGCTGGTGCCAGAGTCAGGACTAAACATGGACCGGCCTCCTGCTGGTGCCCAGAGTCAGGACTAAACATGGACCGGCCTCCTGCTGGTGCCAGAGTCAGGACTAAACAAGGACCAGCCTCCTGCTGGTGCCAAGAGTCAGGACTAAACATGGACTGGCCTCCTGCTGGTGCAAGAGTGAGGACAAAACAAGGACCGGCCTCCTGCTGGTGCCAGAGTCAGGACTAAACATGCACCGGCCTCCTGCTGGTGCCAAAGTCAGGACTAAACATGCACCGGCCTCCTGCTTGTGCCAGAGTCAGGACTAAACATGGACCGGCCTCCTGCTGGTGCCAGAGTGAGGACTAAATAAGGACCGGCCTCCTGCTGGTGCCAAAGTCAGGACTAAACATGCACCGGCGTCCTGCTGGTGCCAAAGTCAGGACTAAACATGCACCGGTCTCCTGCTGGTGCCAAAGTCAGGACTAAACATGCACCGGCCTCCTGCTGGTGCCAGAGTCAGGACTAAACATGGACCGGCCTCCTGCTGGTGCCCAGAGTCAGGACTAAACATGGACCGGCCTCCTGCTGGTGCCAGAGTCAGGACTAAACAAGGACCAGCCTCCTGCTGGTGCCAAGAGTCAGGACTAAACATGGACTGGCCTCCTGCTGGTGCCAGAGTGAGGACTAAACAAGGACCGGCCTCCTGCTGGTGCCAGAGTCAGGACTAAACATGCACCGGCCTCCTGCTGGTGCCAAAGTCAGGACTAAACATGCACCGGCCTCCTGCTTGTGCCAGAGTCAGGACTAAACATGGACCGGCCTCCTGCTGGTGCCAGAGTCAGGACTAAACATGGACCGGCCTCCTGCTGGTGCCCAGAGTCAGGACTAAACATGGACCGGCCTCCTGCTGGTGCCAGAGTCAGGACTAAACAAGGACCGGCCTCCTGCTGGTGCCCAGAGTCAGGACTAAACATGGACCGGCCACCTGCTGGTGCCAGAGTCAGGACTAAACATGGACCGGCCTCCTGCTGGTGCCAGAGTCAGGACTAAACATGGACAGACCTCCTGCTGGTGCCCAGAGTCAGGACTAAACGTGGACCGGCCTCCTGCTGGTGCCAGAGTCAGGACTAAACATGGACCGGCCTCCTGCTGGTGCCAGAGTCAGGACTAAACAAGGACCGGCTTCATGCTGGTGCCAGAGTCAGGACTAAACAAGGACCGGCCTCCTGCTGGTGACCAGAGTCAAGACTAAACAAGGACCGGCCTCCTGCTGGTTCCAGAGTCAGGACTAAACATGGACCGGCCTCCTGCTGGTGCCAGAGTCAGGACTAAACAAGGACCGGCCTCCTGCTGATTCCAGAGTCAGGACTAAACAAGGACCAGCCTCCTGCTGGTGCCCAGAGTCAGGACTAAACAAGGACCGGCCTCCTGCTGGTGCCAGAGTCAGGACTAAACAAGGACCGGCCTCCTGCTGGTGTCCAGAGTCAGGACTAAACATGGACCGGCCTCCTGCTGGTGCCAGAGTCAGGACTAAATATGGACTGGCCTCCTGCTGGTGCCAGAGTCAGGACTAAACATGGACCGGCCTCCTGCTGTTGCCAGAGTCAGGACTAAACATGGACCGGCCTCCTGCTGGTGCCAGAGTCAGGACTAAACATGGACCGGCCTCCTGCTGGTGCCAGAGTCAGGACTAAACATCGAACGGCCTCCTGCTGGTGCCAGAGTCAGGACTGAACATGAACCGGCCTCCTGCTGGTGCCCAGAGTCAGGACTAAACATGGACCGTTCTTCAGCTGGTGCCCAGAGTCAGGACTAAACAAGGACCGGCCTCCTGCTGGTGCCAGAGTCAGGACTAAACAAGGACCAGCCTCCTGCTGGTGCCCAGAGTCAGGACTAAAAATGGACCGGCCTCCTGCTGGTGCCAGAGTGAGGACTAAACAAGGACAGGCCTCCTGCTGGTGCCAGAGTCAGGACTAAACATGCACCGGCCTCCTGCTGGTCCCAAAGTCAGGACTAAATATGCACCGGCCTCCTGCTGGTAACAAAGTCAGGACTAAACATGCACCGGCCTCCTGCTGGTGCCAGAGTCAGGACTAAACAAGGACCGGCCTCCTGCTGGTGCCAGAGTCAGGACTAAACAAGGACCGGCCTCCTGCTGGTGCCAGAGTCAGGACAAAAACATGGACCGGCCTCCTGCTGGTGCCAGAGTCAGGACTAAACATGGACCGGCCTCCTGCTGGTGTCCAGAGTCAGGACTAAACATGGACCGGCCTCCTGCTGGTGCCTGAGTCAGGACTAAATATGGACTGGCCTCCTGCTGGTGCCAGAGTCAGGACTAAACATGGACCGGCCTCCTGCTGTTGCCAGAGTCAGGACTAAACATGGACCGGCCTCCTGCTGGTGCCAGAGTCAAGACTAAACATGGACCGGCCTCCTGCTGGTGCCAGAGTCAGGACTAAACATCGACCGGCCTCCTGCTGGTGCCAGAGTCAGGACTGAACATGGACCGGCCTCCTGCTGGTGCCCAGAGTCAGGACTAAACATGGACCGGCCTCCTGCTGGTGCCAAAGTCAGGACTAAACATGCACCGGCGTCCTGCTGGTGCCAAAGTCAGGACTAAACATGCACCGGCCTCCTGCTGGTGCCCAGAGTCAGGACTAAACATGAACCGGCCTCCTGCTGGTGCCAGAGTCAGGACTAAGCATGGACCGGCCTCCTGCTGGTGCCAGAGTCAGGACTAAACAATGACCGGCCTCCTGCTGTTGCCAGAGTCAGGACTAAACATGGACCGGCCTCCTGCTGGTGCCAGAGTCAAGACTAAACATGGACCGACCTCCTGCTGGTGCCAGAGTCAGGACTAAACATGGACCGGCCTCCTGCTGGTGCCAGAGTCAGGACTAAACATCGACCGGCCTCCTGCTGATGCCAGAGTCAGGACTAAACAAGGACCAGCCTCCTGCTGGTGCCCAGAGTCAGGACTAAACATGGACCGGCCTCCTGCTGGTGCCAGAGTCAAGACTAAACATGGACCGACCTCCTGCTGGTGCCAGAGTCAGGACTAAACATGCACCGGCCTCCTGCTGGTGCCAAAGTCAGGACTAAACATGCACCGTTCTCCTGCTTGTGCCAGAGTCAGGACTAAACATGCACCGGCGTCCTGCTGGTGCCCAGAGTCAGGACAAAACATGGACCGGCCTCCTGCTGGTGCCAGAGTCAGGACTAAACATGGACCGGGCTCCTGCTGGTGCCCAGAGTCAGGACTAAACATGGACCGGCCTCCTGCTGGTGCCAGAGTCAGGACTAAACAAGGACCGGCCTCCTGCTGGTGCCAGAGTCAGGACTAAACATGGACCGGCCTCCTGCTGGTGCCAGAGTCAGGACTAAACATCGACCGGCCTCCTGCTGATGCCAGAGTCAGGACTAAACAAGGACCAGCCTCCTGCTGGTGCCCAGAGTCAGGACTAAACATGGACCGGCCTCCTGCTGGTGCCAGAGTCAAGACTAAACATGGACCGACCTCCTGCTGGTGCCAGAGTCAGGACTAAACATGGACCGGCCTCCTGCTGGTGCCAGAGTCAGGACTAAACATCGACCGGCCTCCTGCTGATGCCAGAGTCAGGACTAAACAAGGACCAGCCTCCTGCTGGTGCCCAGAGTCAGGACTAAATATGGACCGGCCTCCTGCTGGTGCCAGAGTCAAGACTGAACATGGACCGACCTCCTGCTGGTGCCAGAGTCAGGACTAAACATGCACCGGCCTCCTGCTGGTGCCAAAGTCAGGACTAAACATGCACCGGCCTCCTGCTTGTGCCAGAGTCAGGACTAAACATGCACCGGCCTCCTGCTGGTGCCAGAGTGAGGACTAAACAAGGACCGGCCTCCTGCTGGTGCCAGAGTCAGGACTAAACATGCACCGGCCTCCTGCTGGTGCCAAAGTCAGGACTAAACATGCACCGGCCTCCTGCTTGTGCCAGAGTCAGGACTAAACATGGACCGGCCTCCTGCTGGTGCCAGAGTCAGGACTAAACATGGACCGGCCTCCTGCTGGTGCCCAGAGTCAGGACTAAACATGGACCGGCCTCCTGCTGGTGCCAGAGTCAGGACTAAACAAGGACCGGCCTCCTGCTGGTGCCCAGAGTCAGGACTAAACATGGACCGGCCACCTGCTGGTGCCAGAGTCAGGACTAAACATGGACCGGCCTCTTGCTGGTGCCAGAGTCAGGACTAAACATGGACAGGCCTCCTGCTGGTGCCCAGAGTCAGGACTAAACGTGGACCGGCCTCCTGCTGGTGCCAGAGTCAGGACTAAACATGGACCGGCCTCCTGCTGGTGCCAGAGTCAGGACTAAACAAGGACCGGCTTCATGCTGGTGCCAGAGTCAGGACTAAACAAGGACCGGCCTCCTGCTGGTGACCAGAGTCAAGACTAAACAAGGACCGGCCTCCTGCTGGTTCCAGAGTCAGGACTAAACATGGACCGGCCTCCTGCTGGTGCCAGAGTCAGGACTAAACAAGGACCGGCCTCCTGCTGATTCCAGAGTCAGGACTAAACAAGGACCAGCCTCCTGCTGGTGCCCAGAGTCAGGACTAAACAAGGACCGGCCTCCTGCTGGTGCCAGAGTCAGGACTAAACAAGGACCGGCCTCCTGCTGGTGTCCAGAGTCAGGACTAAACATGGACCGGCCTCCTGCTGGTGCCAGAGTCAGGACTAAATATGGACTGGCCTCCTGCTGGTGCCAGAGTCAGGACTAAACATGGACCGGCCTCCTGCTGTTGCCAGAGTCAGGACTAAACATGGACCGGCCTCCTGCTGGTGCCAGAGTCAGGACTAAACATGGACCGGCCTCCTGCTGGTGCCAGAGTCAGGACTAAACATCGAACGGCCTCCTGCTGGTGCCAGAGTCAGGACTGAACATGAACCGGCCTCCTGCTGGTGCCCAGAGTCAGGACTAAACATGGACCGTTCTTCAGCTGGTGCCCAGAGTCAGGACTAAACAAGGACCGGCCTCCTGCTGGTGCCAGAGTCAGGACTAAACAAGGACCAGCCTCCTGCTGGTGCCCAGAGTCAGGACTAAAAATGGACCGGCCTCCTGCTGGTGCCAGAGTGAGGACTAAACAAGGACAGGCCTCCTGCTGGTGCCAGAGTCAGGACTAAACATGCACCGGCCTCCTGCTGGTCCCAAAGTCAGGACTAAATATGCACCGGCCTCCTGCTGGTAACAAAGTCAGGACTAAACATGCACCGGCCTCCTGCTGGTGCCAGAGTCAGGACTAAACAAGGACCGGCCTCCTGCTGGTGCCAGAGTCAGGACTAAACAAGGACCGGCCTCCTGCTGGTGCCAGAGTCAGGACAAAAACATGGACCGGCCTCCTGCTGGTGCCAGAGTCAGGACTAAACATGGACCGGCCTCCTGCTGGTGTCCAGAGTCAGGACTAAACATGGACCGGCCTCCTGCTGGTGCCTGAGTCAGGACTAAATATGGACTGGCCTCCTGCTGGTGCCAGAGTCAGGACTAAACATGGACCGGCCTCCTGCTGTTGCCAGAGTCAGGACTAAACATGGACCGGCCTCCTGCTGGTGCCAGAGTCAGGACTAAACATGGACCGGCCTCCTGCTGGTGCCAGAGTCAGGACTAAACATCGACCGGCCTCCTGCTGGTGCCAGAGTCAGGACTGAACATGGACCGGCCTCCTGCTGGTGCCCAGAGTCAGGACTAAACATGGACCGGCCTCCTGCTGGTGCCAAAGTCAGGACTAAACATGCACCGGCGTCCTGCTGGTGCCAAAGTCAGGACTAAACATGCACCGGCCTCCTGCTGGTGCCCAGAGTCAGGACTAAACATGAACCGGCCTCCTGCTGGTGCCAGAGTCAGGACTAAACATGGACCGGCCTCCTGCTGGTGCCAGAGTCAGGACTAAACAATGACCGGCCTCCTGCTGTTGCCAGAGTCAGGACTAAACATGGACCGGCCTCCTGCTGGTGCCAGAGTCAAGACTAAACATGGACCGACCTCCTGCTGGTGCCAGAGTCAGGACTAAACATGGACCGGCCTCCTGCTGGTGCCAGAGTCAGGACTAAACATCGACCGGCCTCCTGCTGATGCCAGAGTCAGGACTAAACAAGGACCAGCCTCCTGCTGGTGCCCAGAGTCAGGACTAAACATGGACCGGCCTCCTGCTGGTGCCAGAGTCAAGACTAAACATGGACCGACCTCCTGCTGGTGCCAGAGTCAGGACTAAACATGCACCGGCCTCCTGCTGGTGCCAAAGTCAGGACTAAACATGCACCGGCCTCCTGCTTGTGCCAGAGTCAGGACTAAACATGCACCGGCGTCCTGCTGGTGCCCAGAGTCAGGACAAAACATGGACCGGCCTCCTGCTGGTGCCAGAGTCAGGACTAAACATGGACCGGGCTCCTGCTGGTGCCCAGAGTCAGGACTAAACATGGACCGGCCTCCTGCTGGTGCCAGAGTCAGGACTAAACAAGGACCGGCCTCCTGCTGGTGCCAGAGTCAGGACTAAACATGGACCGGCCTCCTGCTGGTGCCAGAGTCAGGACTAAACATCGACCGGCCTCCTGCTGATGCCAGAGTCAGGACTAAACAAGGACCAGCCTCCTGCTGGTGCCCAGAGTCAGGACTAAACATGGACCGGCCTCCTGCTGGTGCCAGAGTCAAGACTAAACATGGACCGACCTCCTGCTGGTGCCAGAGTCAGGACTAAACATGGACCGGCCTCCTGCTGGTGCCAGAGTCAGGACTAAACATCGACCGGCCTCCTGCTGATGCCAGAGTCAGGACTAAACAAGGACCAGCCTCCTGCTGGTGCCCAGAGTCAGGACTAAACATGGACCGGCCTCCTGCTGGTGCCAGAGTCAAGACTGAACATGGACCGACCTCCTGCTGGTGCCAGAGTCAGGACTAAACATGCACCGGCCTCCTGCTGGTGCCAAAGTCAGGACTAAACATGCACCGGCCTCCTGCTTGTGCCAGAGTCAGGACTAAACATGCACCGGCGTCCTGCTGGTGCCCAGAGTCAGGACAAAACATGGACCGGCCTCCTGCTGGTGCCAGAGTCAGGACTAAACATGGACCGGCCTCCTGCTGGTGCCCAGAGTCAGGACTAAACATGGACCGGCCTCCTGCTGGTGCCAGAGTCAGGACTAAACAAGGACCGGCCTCCTGCTGGTGCCCAGAGTCAGGACTAAACATGGACCGGCCACCTGCTGGTGCCAGAGTCAGGACTAAACATGGACCGGCCTCCTGCTGTTGCCCAGAGTCAGGACTAAACATGGACCGGCCTCCTGCTGGTGCCAGAATCAGGACTAAACATGGACAGGCCTCCTGCTGGTGCCCAGAGTCAGGACTAAACGTGGACCGGCCTCCTGCTGGTGCCAGAGTCAGGACTAAACATGGACCGGCCTCCTGCTGGTGCCAGAGTCAGGACTAAACAAGGACCGGCTTCATGCTGGTGCCAGAGTCAGGACTAAACAAGGACCGGCCTCCTGCTGGTGCCAGAGTCAGGACAAAAACATGGACCAGCCTCCTGCTGGTGCCAGAGTCAGGACTAAACAAGGACCGGCCTCTTGCTGGTGTCCAGAGTCAGGACTAAACAAGGACCGGCCTCCTGCTGGTGTCCAGAGTCAGGACTAAAAATGTACATGCCTCCTGCTGGTGCCAGAGTCAGGACTAAACAAGGACCGGCCTCCTGCTGGTGCCAGAGTCAGGACTAAACAAGGACCGGCCTCCTGCTGGTGCCAGAGTCAGGACAAAAACATGGACCAGCCTCCTGCTGGTGCCAAAGTCAGGACTAAACATGCACTGGCCTCCTGCTGGTGCCAGAGTCAGGACTAAACATGGACCGGCCTCCTGCTGGTGCCCAGAGTCAGGACTAAACATGGACCGGCCTCCTGCTGGTGCCAGAGTCAGGACTAAACAAGGACCAGCCTCCTGCTGGTGCCAAGAGTCAGGACTAAACATGGACTGGCCTCCTGCTGGTGCCAGAGTGAGGACAAAACAAGGACCGGCCTCCTGCTGGTGCCAGAGTCAGGACTAAACATGCACCGGCCTCCTGCTGGTGCCAAAGTCAGGACTAAACATGCACCGGCCTCCTGCTTGTGCCAGAGTCAGGACTAAACATGGACCGGCCTCCTGCTGGTGCCAGAGTGAGGACTAAATAAGGACCGGCCTCCTGCTGGTGCCAAAGTCAGGACTAAACATGCACCGGCGTCCTGCTGGTGCCAAAGTCAGGACTAAACATGCACCGGTCTCCTGCTGGTGCCAAAGTCAGGACTAAACATGCACCGGCCTCCTGCTGGTGCCAGAGTCAGGACTAAACATGGACCGGCCTCCTGCTGGTGCCCAGAGTCAGGACTAAACATGGACCGGCCTCCTGCTGGTGCCAGAGTCAGGACTAAACAAGGACCAGCCTCCTGCTGGTTCCAAGAGTCAGGACTAAACATGGACTGGCCTCCTGCTGGTGCCAGAGTGAGGACTAAACAAGGACCGGCCTCCTGCTGGTGCCAGAGTCAGGACTAAACATGCACCGGCCTCCTGCTGGTGCCAAAGTCAGGACTAAACATGCACCGGCCTCCTGCTTGTGCCAGAGTCAGGACTAAACATGGACCGGCCTCCTGCTGGTGCCAGAGTCAGGACTAAACATGGACCGGCCTCCTGCTGGTGCCCAGAGTCAGGACTAAACATGGACCGGCCTCCTGCTGGTGCCAGAGTCAGGACTAAACAAGGACCGGCCTCCTGCTGGTGCCCAGAGTCAGGACTAAACATGGACCGGCCACCTGCTGGTGCCAGAGTCAGGACTAAACATGGACCGGCCTCCTGCTGGTGCCAGAGTCAGGACTAAACATGGACAGGCCTCCTGCTGGTGCCCAGAGTCAGGACTAAACGTGGACCGGCCTCCTGCTGGTGCCAGAGTCAGGACTAAACATGGACCGGCCTCCTGCTGGTGCCAGAGTCAGGACTAAACAAGGACCGGCTTCATGCTGGTGCCAGAGTCAGGACTAAACAAGGACCGGCCTCCTGCTGGTGACCAGAGTCAAGACTAAACAAGGACCGGCCTCCTGCTGGTTCCAGAGTCAGGACTAAACATGGACCGGCCTCCTGCTGGTGCCAGAGTCAGGACTAAACAAGGACCGGCCTCCTGCTGATTCCAGAGTCAGGACTAAACAAGGACCAGCCTCCTGCTGGTGCCCAGAGTCAGGACTAAACAAGGACCGGCCTCCTGCTGGTGCCAGAGTCAGGACTAAACAAGGACCGGCCTCCTGCTGGTGTCCAGAGTCAGGACTAAACATGGACCGGCCTCCTGCTGGTGCCAGAGTCAGGACTAAATATGGACTGGCCTCCTGCTGGTGCCAGAGTCAGGACTAAACATGGACCGGCCTCCTGCTGTTGCCAGAGTCAGGACTAAACATGGACCGGCCTCCTGCTGGTGCCAGAGTCAGGACTAAACATGGACCGGCCTCCTGCTGGTGCCAGAGCAGGACTAAACATCGAACGGCCTCCTGCTGGTGCCAGAGTCAGGACTGAACATGAACCGGCCTCCTGCTGGTGCCCAGAGTCAGGACTAAACATGGACCGTTCTTCAGCTGGTGCCCAGAGTCAGGACTAAACAAGGACCGGCCTCCTGCTGGTGCCAGAGTCAGGACTAAACAAGGACCAGCCTCCTGCTGGTGCCCAGAGTCAGGACTAAAAATGGACCGGCCTCCTGCTGGTGCCAGAGTGAGGACTAAACAAGGACAGGCCTCCTGCTGGTGCCAGAGTCAGGACTAAACATGCACCGGCCTCCTGCTGGTCCCAAAGTCAGGACTAAATATGCACCGGCCTCCTGCTGGTAACAAAGTCAGGACTAAACATGCACCGGCCTCCTGCTGGTGCCAGAGTCAGGACTAAACAAGGACCGGCCTCCTGCTGGTGCCAGAGTCAGGACTAAACAAGGACCGGCCTCCTGCTGGTGCCAGAGTCAGGACAAAAACATGGACCGGCCTCCTGCTGGTGCCAGAGTCAGGACTAAACATGGACCGGCCTCCTGCTGGTGTCCAGAGTCAGGACTAAACATGGACCGGCCTCCTGCTGGTGCCTGAGTCAGGACTAAATATGGACTGGCCTCCTGCTGGTGCCAGAGTCAGGACTAAACATGGACCGGCCTCCTGCTGTTGCCAGAGTCAGGACTAAACATGGACCGGCCTCCTGCTGGTGCCAGAGTCAGGACTAAACATGGACCGGCCTCCTGCTGGTGCCAGAGTCAGGACTAAACATCGACCGGCCTCCTGCTGGTGCCAGAGTCAGGACTGAACATGGACCGGCCTCCTGCTGGTGCCCAGAGTCAGGACTAAACATGGACCGGCCTCCTGCTGGTGCCAAAGTCAGGACTAAACATGCACCGGCGTCCTGCTGGTGCCAAAGTCAGGACTAAACATGCACCGGCCTCCTGCTGGTGCCCAGAGTCAGGACTAAACATGAACCGGCCTCCTGCTGGTGCCCAGAGTCAGGACTAAACATGGACCGGCCTCCTGCTGGTGCCAGAGTCAGGACTAAACAAGGACCGGCCTCCTGCTGTTGCCAGAGTCAGGACTAAACATGGACCGGCCTCCTGCTGGTGCCAGAGTCAAGACTAAACATGGACCGACCTCCTGCTGGTGCCAGAGTCAGGACTAAACATGGACCGGCCTCCTGCTGGTGCCAGAGTCAGGACTAAACATCGACCGGCCTCCTGCTGATGCCAGAGTCAGGACTAAACAAGGACCAGCCTCCTGCTGGTGCCCAGAGTCAGGACTAAACATGGACCGGCCTCCTGCTGGTGCCAGAGTCAGGACTAAACAAGGACCGGCCTCTTGCTGGTGTCCAGAGTCAGGACTAAACAAGGACCGGCCTCCTGCTGGTGGCCAGAGTCAGGACTAAACAAGGACCGGCCTCCTGCTGGTGCCAGAATCAGGACTAAACAAGGACCGGCCTCCTGCTGGTGCCCAGAGTCAGGACTAAACATGGACCGGCCTCCTGCTGGTGCCAGAGTCAGGACTAAACAAGGACCGGCCTCCTGCTGGTGCCCAGAGTCAGGACTAAACATGGACCGGCCTCCTGCTGGTGCCCAGAGTCAGTACTAAACATGGACCGGCCTCCTGCTGGTGCCAGAGTCAGGACTAAACATGGACAGGCCTCCTGCTGGTGCCCAGAGTCAGG
Organism: Eucyclogobius newberryi; assembly: GCF_026437365.1. Classification (NCBI taxonomy): domain Eukaryota; kingdom Metazoa; phylum Chordata; class Actinopteri; order Gobiiformes; family Gobiidae; genus Eucyclogobius; species Eucyclogobius newberryi. The sequence continues at coordinate 44,634,321 of NW_027315834.1, read as the reverse complement.
ACTAAACGTGGACCGGCCTCCTGCTGGTGCCAGAGTCAGGACTAAACATGGACCGGCCTCCTGCTGGTGCCAGAGTCAGGACTAAACAAGGACCGGCTTCATGCTGGTGCCAGAGTCAGGACTAAACAAGGACCGGCCTCCTGCTGGTGACCAGAGTCAGTACTAAACAAGGACCGGCCTCCTGCTGGTTCCAGAGTCAGGACTAAACATGGACCGGCCTCCTGCTGGTGCCAGAGTCAGGACTAAACAAGGACCGGCCTCCTGCTGATGCCAGAGTCAGGACTAAACAAGGACCAGCCTCCTGCTGGTGCCCAGAGTCAGGACTAAACATGGACCGGCCTCCTGCTGGTGCCAGAGTCAGGACTAAACAAGGACCGGCCTCTTGCTGGTTTCCAGAGTCAGGACTAAACAAGGACCGGCCTCCTGCTGGTGTCCAGAGTCAGGACTAAAAATGTACATGCCTCCTGCTGGTGCCAGAGTCAGGACTAAACAAGGACCGGCCTCCTGCTGGTGCCAGAGTCAGGACTAAACAAGGACCGGCCTCCTGCTGGTGCCAGAGTCAGGACAAAAACATGGACCGGCCTCCTGCTGGTGCCAGAGTCAGGACTAAACATGGACCGGCCTCCTGCTGGTGTCCAGAGTCAGGACTAAACATGGACCGGCCTCCTGCTGATGCCAGAGTCAGGACTAAACAAGGACAAGCCTCCTGCTGGTGCCCAGAGTCAGGACTAAACATGGACCGGCCTCCTGCTGGTGCCAAAGTCAGGACTAAACATGCACCGGCGTCCTGCTGGTGCCAAAGTCAGGACTAAACATGCACCGGTCTCCTGCTGGTGCCAAAGTCAGGACTAAACATGCACCGGCCTCCTGCTGGTGCCAGAGTCAGGACTAAACATGGACCGGCCTCCTGCTGGTGCCCAGAGTCAGGACTAAACATGGACCGGCCTCCTGCTGGTGCCAGAGTCAGGACTAAACAAGGACCAGCCTCCTGCTGGTGCCAAGAGTCAGGACTAGACATGGACTGGCCTCCTGCTGGTGCCAGAGTGAGGACTAAACAAGGACCGGCCTCCTGCTGGTGCCAGAGTCAGGACTAAACATGCACCGGCCTCCTGCTGGTGCCAAAGTCAGGACTAAACATGCACCGGCCTCCTGCTTGTGCCAGAGTCAGGACTAAACATGCACCGGCGTCCTGCTGGTGCCAAAGTCAGGACTAAACATGCACCGGCCTCCTGCTTGTGCCAGAGTCAGGACAAAACATGGACCGGCCTCCTGCTGGTGCCAGAGTCAGGACTAAACATGGACCGGCCTCCTGCTGGTGCCCAGAGTCAGGACTAAACATGGACCGGCCTCCTGCTGGTGCCAGAGTCAGGACTAAACAAGGACCGGCCTCCTGCTGGTGCCAGAGTCAGGACTAAACAAGGACCGGCTTCATGCTGGTGCCAGAGTCAGGACTAAACAAGGACCGGCCTCCTGCTGGTGACCAGAGTCAAGACTAAACAAGGACCGGCCTCCTGCTGGTTCCAGAGTCAGGACTAAACATGGACCGGCCTCCTGCTGGTGCCAGAGTCAGGACTAAACAAGGACCTTTCTCCTGCTGATTCCAGAGTCAGGACTAAACAAGGACCAGCCTCCTGCTGGTGCCCAGAGTCAGGACTAAACAAGGACCGGCCTCCTGCTGGTGCCAGAGTCAGGACTAAACAAGGACCGGCCTCCTGCTGGTGTCCAGAGTCAGGACTAAACATAGACCGGCCTCCTGCTGGTGCCAGAGTCAGGACTAAATATGGACTGGCCTCCTGCTGGTGCCAGAGTCAGGACTAAACATGGACCGGCCTCCTGCTGTTGCCAGAGTCAGGACTAAACATGGATCGGCCTCCTGCTGGTGCCAGAGTCAGGACTAAACATGGACCGGCCTCCTGCTGGTGCCAGAGTCAGGACTAAACATCGAACGGCCTCCTGCTGGTGCCAGAGTCAGGACTGAACATGAACCGGCCTCCTGCTGGTGCCCAGAGTCAGGACTAAACATGGACCGTTCTTCAGCTGGTGCCCAGAGTCAGGACTAAACAAGGACCGGCCTCCTGCTGGTGCCAGAGTCAGGACTAAACAAGGACCAGCCTCCTGCTGGTGCCCAGAGTCAGGACTAAAAATGGACCGGCCTCCTGCTGGTGCCAGAGTGAGGACTAAACAAGGACAGGCCTCCTGCTGATGCCAGAGTCAGGACTAAACATGCACCGGCCTCCTGCTGGTCCCAAAGTCAGGACTAAACATGCACCGGCCTCCTGCTGGTGCCAAAGTCAGGACTAAACATGCACCGGCCTCCTGCTGGTGCCAGAGTCAGGACTAAACAAGGACCGGCCTCCTGCTGGTGCCAGAGTCAGGACTAAACAAGGACCGGCCTCCTGCTGGTGCCAGAGTCAGGACAAAAACATGGACCGGCCTCCTGCTGGTGCCAGAGTCAGGACTAAACATGGACCGGCCTCCTGCTGGTGTCCAGAGTCAGGACTAAACATGGACCGGCCTCCTGCTGGTGCCTGAGTCAGGACTAAATATGGACTGGCCTCCTGCTGGTGCCAGAGTCAGGACTAAACATGGACCGGCCTCCTGCTGTTGCCAGAGTCAGGACTAAACATGGACCGGCCTCCTGCTGGTGCCAGAGTCAGGACTAAACATGGACCGGCCTCCTGCTGGTGCCAGAGTCAGGACTAAACATCGACCGGCCTCCTGCTGGTGCCAGAGTCAGGACTGAACATGGACCGGCCTCCTGCTGGTGCCCAGAGTCAGGACTAAACATGGAACGGCCTCCTGCTGGTGCCAAAGTCAGGACTAAACATGCACCGGCGTCCTGCTGGTGCCAAAGTCAGGACTAAACATGCACCGGCCTCCTGCTGGTGCCCAGAGTCAGGACTAAACATGGACCGGCCTCCTGCTGGTGCCAGAGTCAGGACTAAACATGGACCGGCCTCCTGCTGGTGCCAGAGTCAGGACTAAACATGGACCGGCCTCCTGCTGTTGCCAGAGTCAGGACTAAACATGGACCGGCCTCCTGCTGGTGCCAGAGTCAAGACTAAACATGGACCGACCTCCTGCTGGTGCCAGAGTCAGGACTAAACATGGACCGGCCTCCTGCTGGTGCCAGAGTCAGGACTAAACATCGACCGGCCTCCTGCTGATGCCAGAGTCAGGACTAAACAAGGACCAGCCTCCTGCTGGTGCCCAGAGTCAGGACTAAACATGGACCGGCCTCCTGCTGGTGCCAGAGTCAGGACTAAACAAGGACCGGCCTCTTGCTGGTGTCCAGAGTCAGGACTAAACAAGGACCGGCCTCCTGCTGGTGGCCAGAGTCAGGACTAAACAAGGACCGGCCTCCTGCTGGTGCCAGAGTCAGGACTAAACAAGGACCGGCCTCCTGCTGGTGCCCAGAGTCAGGACTAAACATGGACCGGCCTCCTGCTGGTGCCAGAGTCAGGACTAAACAAGGACCGGCCTCCTGCTGGTGCCCAGAGTCAGGACTAAACATGGACCGGCCTCCTGCTGGTGCCCAGAGTCAGTACTAAACATGGACCGGCCTCCTGCTGGTGCCAGAGTCAGGACTAAACATGGACAGGCCTCCTGCTGGTGCCCAGAGTCAGGACTAAACGTGGACCGGCCTCCTGCTGGTGCCAGAGTCAGGACTAAACATGGACCGGCCTCCTGCTGGTGCCAGAGTCAGGACTAAACAAGGACCGGCTTCATGCTGGTGCCAGAGTCAGGACTAAACAAGGACCGGCCTCCTGCTGGTGACCAGAGTCAGGACTAAACAAGGACCGGCCTCCTGCTGGTTCCAGAGTCAGGACTAAACATGGACCGGCCTCCTGCTGGTGCCAGAGTCAGGACTAAACAAGGACCGGCCTCCTGCTGATGCCAGAGTCAGGACTAAACAAGGATCAGCCTCCTGCTGGTGCCCAGAGTCAGGACTAAACATGGACCGGCCTCCTGCTGGTGCCAGAGTCAGGACTAAACAAGGACCGGCCTCTTGCTGGTTTCCAGAGTCAGGACTAAACAAGGACCGGCCTCCTGCTGGTGTCCAGAGTCAGGACTAAAAATGTACATGCCTCCTGCTGGTGCCAGAGTCAGGACTAAACAAGGACCGGCCTCCTGCTGGTGCCAGAGTCAGGACTAAACAAGGACCGGCCTCCTGCTGGTGCCAGAGTCAGGACAAAAACATGGACCGGCCTCCTGCTGGTGCCAGAGTCAGGACTAAACATGGACCGGCCTCCTGCTGGTGTCCAGAGTCAGGACTAAACATGGACCGGCCTCCTGCTGATGCCAGAGTCAGGACTAAACAAGGACAGGCCTCCTGCTGGTGCCAGAGTCAGGTCTAAACATGCACCGGACTCCTGCTGGTCTCAAAGTCAGGACTAAACATGCACCGGCCTCCTGCTGGTGCCAAAGTCAGGACTAAACATGCACCGGCCTCCTGCTGGTGCCAGAGTCAGGACTAAACAAGGACCGGCCTCCTGCTGGTGCCAGAGTCAGGACTAAACAAGGACCGGCCTCCTGCTGGTGCCAGAGTCAGGACAAAAACATGGACCGGCCTCCTGCTGGTGCCAGAGTCAGGACTAAACAAGGACCGGCCTCCTGCTGGTGGCCAGAGTCAGGACTAAACAAGGACCGGCCTCCTGCTGGTGCCAGAGTCAGGACTAAACAAGGACCGGCCTCCTGCTGGTGCCCAGAGTCAGGACTAAACATGGACCGGCCTCCTGCTGGTGCCAGAGTCAGGACTAAACAAGGACCGGCCTCCTGCTGGTGCCCAGAGTCAGGACTAAACATGGACCGGCCTCCTGCTGGTGCCCAGAGTCAGTACTAAACATGGACCGGCCTCCTGCTGGTGCCAGAGTCAGGACTAAACATGGACAGGCCTCCTGCTGGTGCCCAGAGTCAGGACTAAACGTGGACCGGCCTCCTGCTGGTGCCAGAGTCAGGACTAAACATGGACCGGCCTCCTGCTGGTGCCAGAGTCAGGACTAAACAAGGACCGGCTTCATGCTGGTGCCAGAGTCAGGACTAAACAAGGACCGGCCTCCTGCTGGTGACCAGAGTCAGGACTAAACAAGGACCGGCCTCCTGCTGGTTCCAGAGTCAGGACTAAACATGGACCGGCCTCCTGCTGGTGCCAGAGTCAGGACTAAACAAGGACCGGCCTCCTGCTGATGCCAGAGTCAGGACTAAACAAGGACCAGCCTCCTGCTGGTGCCCAGAGTCAGGACTAAACATGGACCGGCCTCCTGCTGGTGCCAGAGTCAGGACTAAACAAGGACCGGCCTCTTGCTGGTTTCCAGAGTCAGGACTAAACAAGGACCGGCCTCCTGCTGGTGTCCAGAGTCAGGACTAAAAATGTACATGCCTCCTGCTGGTGCCAGAGTCAGGACTAAACAAGGACCGGCCTCCTGCTGGTGCCAGAGTCAGGACTAAACAAGGACCGGCCTCCTGCTGGTGCCAGAGTCAGGACAAAAACATGGACCGGCCTCCTGCTGGTGCCAGAGTCAGGACTAAACATGGACCGGCCTCCTGCTGGTGTCCAGAGTCAGGACTAAACATGGACCGGCCTCCTGCTGATGCCAGAGTCAGGACTAAACAAGGACAGGCCTCCTGCTGGTGCCAGAGTCAGGACTAAACATGCACCGGCCTCCTGCTGGTCCCAAAGTCAGGACTAAACATGCACCGGCCTCCTGCTGGTGCCAAAGTCAGGACTAAACATGCACCGGCCTCCTGCTGGTGCCAGAGTCAGGACTAAACAAGGACCGGCCTCCTGCTGGTGCCAGAGTCAGGACTAAACAAGGACCGGCCTCCTGCTGGTGCCAGAGTCAGGACAAAAACATGGACCGGCCTCCTGCTGGTGCCAGAGTCAGGACTAAACATGGACCGGCCTCCTGCTGGTGTCCAGAGTCAGGACTAAACATGGACCGGCCTCCTGCTGGTGCCTGAGTCAGGACTAAATATGGACTGGCCTCCTGCTGGTGCCAGAGTCAGGACTAAACATGGACCGGCCTCCTGCTGTTGCCAGAGTCAGGACTAAACATGGACCGGCCTCCTGCTGGTGCCAGAGTCAGGACTAAACATGGACCGGCCTCCTGCTGGTGCCAGAGTCAGGACTAAACATCGACCGGCCTCCTGCTGGTGCCAGAGTCAGGACTGAACATGGACCGGCCTCCTGCTGGTGCCCAGAGTCAGGACTAAACATGGACCGGCCTCCTGCTGGTGCCAAAGTCAGGACTAAACATGCACCGGCGTCCTGCTGGTGCCAAAGTCAGGACTAAACATGCACCGGCCTCCTGCTGGTGCCCAGAGTCAGGACTAAACATGGACCGGCCTCCTGCTGGTGCCAGAGTCAGGACTAAACATGGACCGGCCTCCTGCTGGTGCCAGAGTCAGGACTAAACATGGACCGGCCTCCTGCTGTTGCCAGAGTCAGGACTAAACATGGACCGGCCTCCTGCTGGTGCCAGAGTCAAGACTAAACATGGACCGACCTCCTGCTGGTGCCAGAGTCAGGACTAAACATGGACCGGCCTCCTGCTGGTGCCAGAGTCAGGACTAAACATCGACCGGCCTCCTGCTGATGCCAGAGTCAGGACTAAACAAGGACCAGCCTCCTGCTGGTGCCCAGAGTCAGGACTAAACATGGACCGGCCTCCTGCTGGTGCCAGAGTCAGGACTAAACAAGGACCGGCCTCTTGCTGGTGTCCAGAGTCAGGACTAAACAAGGACCGGCCTCCTGCTGGTGGCCAGAGTCAGGACTAAACAAGGACCGGCCTCCTGCTGGTGCCAGAGTCAGGACTAAACAAGGACCGGCCTCCTGCTGGTGCCCAGAGTCAGGACTAAACATGGACCGGCCTCCTGCTGGTGCCAGAGTCAGGACTAAACAAGGACCGGCCTCCTGCTGGTGCCCAGAGTCAGGACTAAACATGGACCGGCCTCCTGCTGGTGCCCAGAGTCAGGACTAAACATGGACCGGCCTCCTGCTGGTGCCAGAGTCAGGACTAAACATGGACAGGCCTCCTGCTGGTGCCCAGAGTCAGGACTAAACGTGGACCGGCCTCCTGCTGGTGCCAGAGTCAGGACTAAACATGGACCGGCCTCCTGCTGGTGCCAGAGTCAGGACTAAACAAGGACCGGCTTCATGCTGGTGCCAGAGTCAGGACTAAACAAGGACCGGCCTCCTGCTGGTTCCAGAGTCAGGACTAAACATGGACCGGCCTCCTGCTGGTGCCAGAGTCAGGACTAAACAAGGACCGGCCTCCTGCTGATGCCAGAGTCAGGACTAAACAAGGACCAGCCTCCTGCTGGTGCCCAGAGTCAGGACTAAACATGGACCGGCCTCCTGCTGGTGCCAGAGTCAGGACTAAACAAGGACCGGCCTCTTGCTGGTTTCCAGAGTCAGGACTAAACAAGGACCGGCCTCCTGCTGGTGTCCAGAGTCAAGACTAAAAATGTACATGCCTCCTGCTGGTGCCAGAGTCAGGACTAAACAAGGACCGGCCTCCTGCTGGTGCCAGAGTCAGGACTAAACAAGGACCGGCCTCCTGCTGGTGCCAGAGTCAGGACAAAAACATGGACCGGCCTCCTGCTGGTGCCAGAGTCAGGACTAAACATGGACCGGCCTCCTGCTGGTGTCCAGAGTCAGGACTAAACATGGACCGGCCTCCTGCTGGTGCCAGAGTCAGGACTAAATATGGACTGGCCTCCTGCTGGTGCCAGAGTCAGGACTAAACATGGACCGGCCTCCTGCTGTTGCCAGAGTCAGGACTAAACATGGACCGGCCTCCTGCTGGTGCCAGAGTCAGGACTAAACATGGACCGGCCTCCTGCTGGTGCCAGAGTCAGGACTAAACATCGACCGGCCTCCTGCTGGTGCCAGAGTCAGGACTGAACATGAACCGGCCTCCTGCTGGTGCCCAGAGTCAGGACTAAACATGGACCGTTCTTCAGCTGGTGCCCAGAGTCAGGACTAAACAAGGACCGGCCTCCTGCTGGTGCCAGAGTCAGGACTAAACAAGGACCAGCCTCCTGCTGGTGCCCAGAGTCAGGACTAAAAATGGGCCGGCCTCCTGCTGGTGCCAGAGTGAGGACTAAACAAGGACAGGCCTCCTGCTGGTGCCAGAGTCAGGACAAAACATGCACCGGCCTCCTGCTGGTCCCAAAGTCAGGACTAAACATGCACCGGCCTCCTGCTGGTGCCAAAGTCAGGACTAAACATGCACCGGCCTCCTGCTGGTGCCAGAGTCAGGACTAAACAAGGACCGGCCTCCTGCTGGTGCCAGAGTCAGGACTAAACAAGGACCGGCCTCCTGCTGGTGCCAGAGTCAGGACAAAAACATGGACCGGCCTCCTGCTGGTGCCAGAGTCAGGACTAAACATGGACAGGCCTCCTGCTGGTGTCCAGAGTCAGGACTAAACATGGACCGGCCTCCTGCTGGTGCCTGAGTTAGGACTAAATATGGACTGGCCTCCTGCCTGTGCCCAGAGTCAGGACTAAACATGGACCGGCCTCCTGCTGGTGCCAAAGTCAGGACTAAACATGCACCGGCGTCCTGCTGGTGCCAAAGTCAGGACTAAACATGCACCGGCCTCCTGCTGGTGCCCAGAGTCAGGACTAAACATGGACCGGCCTCCTGCTGGTGCCAGAGTCAGAACTAAACATGGACCGGCCTCCTGCTGGTGCCAGAGTCAGGACTAAACATGGACCGGCCTCCTGCTGTTGCCAGAGTCAGGACTAAACATGGACCGGCCTCCTGCTGGTGCCAGAGTCAAGACTAAACATGGACCGACCTCCTGCCTCTGCCAGAGTCAGGACTAAACATGGACCGGCCTCCTGCTGGTGCCAGAGTCAGGACTAAACATCGACCGGCCTCCTGCTGATGCCAGAGTCAGGACTAAACAAGGACCAGCCTCCTGCTGGTGCCCAGAGTCAGGACTAAACATGGACCGGCCTCCCGCTGGTGCCAGAGTCAGGACTAAACAAGGACCGGCCTCTTGCTGGTGTCCAGAGTCAGGACTAAACAAGGACCGGCCTCCTGCTGGTGCCAGAGTCAGGACTAAACAAGGACCGGCCTCCTGCTGGTGCCCAGAGTCAGGACTAAACATGGACCGGCCTCCTGCTGGTGCCAGAGTCAGGACTAAACAAGGACCGGCCTCCTGCTGGTGCCCAGAGTCAGGACTAAACATGGACCGGCCTCCTGCTGGTGCCCAGAGTCAGTACTAAACATGGACCGGCCTCCTGCTGGTGCCAGAGTCAGGACTAAACATGGACAGGCCTCCTGCTGGTGCCCAGAGTCAGGACTAAACGTGGACCGGCCTCCTGCTGGTGCCAGAGTCAGGACTAAACATGGACCGGCCTCCTGCTGGTGCCAGAGTCAGGACTAAACAAGGACCGGCTTCATGCTGGTGCCAGAGTCAGGACTAAACAAGGACCGGCCTCCTGCTGGTGACCAGAGTCAGGACTAAACAAGGACCGGCCTCCTGCTGGTTCCAGAGTCAGGACTAAACATGGACCGGCCTCCTGCTGGTGCCAGAGTCAGGACTAAACAAGGACCGGCCTCCTGCTGATGCCAGAGTCAGGACTAAACAAGGACCAGCCTCCTGCTGGTGCCCAGAGTCAGGACTAAACATGGACCGGCCTCCTGCTGGTGCCAGAGTCAGGACTAAACAAGGACCGGCCTCTTGCTGGTTTCCAGAGTCAGGACTAAACAAGGACCGGCCTCCTGCTGGTGTCCAGAGTCAGGACTAAAAATGTACATGCCTCCTGCTGGTGCCAGAGTCAGGACTAAACAAGGACCGGCCTCCTGCTGGTGCCAGAGTCAGGACTAAACAAGGACCGGCCTCCTGCTGGTGCCAGAGTCAGGACAAAAACATGGACCGGCCTCCTGCTGGTGCCAGAGTCAGGACTAAACATGGACCGGCCTCCTGCTGGTGTCCAGAGTCAGGACTAAACATGGACCGGCCTCCTGCTGATGCCAGAGTCAGGACTAAACAAGGACAGGCCTCCTGCTGGTGCCAGAGTCAGGACTAAACATGCACCGGCCTCCTGCTGGTCCCAAAGTCAGGACTAAACATGCACCGGCCTCCTGCTGGTGCCAAAGTCAGGACTAAACATGCACCGGCCTCCTGCTGGTGCCAGAGTCAGGACTAAACAAGGACCGGCCTCCTGCTGGTGCCAGAGTCAGGACTAAACAAGGACCGGCCTCCTGCTGGTGCCAGAGTCAGGACAAAAACATGGACCGGCCTCCTGCTGGTGCCAGAGTCAGGACTAAACATGGACCGGCCTCCTGCTGGTGTCCAGAGTCAGGACTAAACATGGACCGGCCTCCTGCTGGTGCCTGAGTCAGGACTAAATATGGACTGGCCTCCTGCTGGTGCCAGAGTCAGGACTAAACATGGACCGGCCTCCTGCTGTTGCCAGAGTCAGGACTAAACATGGACCGGCCTCCTGCTGGTGCCAGAGTCAGGACTAAACATGGACCGGCCTCCTGCTGGTGCCAGAGTCAGGACTAAACATCGACCGGCCTCCTGCTGGTGCCAGAGTCAGGACTGAACATGGACCGGCCTCCTGCTGGTGCCCAGAGTCAGGACTAAACATGGACCGGCCTCCTGCTGGTGCCAAAGTCAGGACTAAACATGCACCGGCGTCCTGCTGGTGCCAAAGTCAGGACTAAACATGCACCGGCCTCCTGCTGGTGCCCAGAGTCAGGACTAAACATGGACCGGCCTCCTGCTGGTGCCAGAGTCAGGACTAAACATGGACCGGCCTCCTGCTGGTGCCAGAGTCAGGACTAAACATGGACCGGCCTCCTGCTGTTGCCAGAGTCAGGACTAAACATGGACCGGCCTCCTGCTGGTGCCAGAGTCAAGACTAAACATGGACCGACCTCCTGCTGGTGCCAGAGTCAGGACTAAACATGGACCGGCCTCCTGCTGGTGCCAGAGTCAGGACTAAACATCGACCGGCCTCCTGCTGATGCCAGAGTCAGGACTAAACAAGGACCAGCCTCCTGCTGGTGCCCAGAGTCAGGACTAAACATGGACCGGCCTCCTGCTGGTGCCAGAGTCAGGACTAAACAAGGACCGGCCTCTTGCTGGTGTCCAGAGTCAGGACTAAACAAGGACCGGCCTCCTGCTGGTGGCCAGAGTCAGGACTAAACAAGGACCGGCCTCCTGCTGGTGCCAGAGTCAGGACTAAACAAGGACCGGCCTCCTGCTGGTGCCCAGAGTCAGGACTAAACATGGACCGGCCTCCTGCTGGTGCCAGAGTCAGGACTAAACAAGGACCGGCCTCCTGCTGGTGCCCAGAGTCAGGACTAAACATGGACCGGCCTCCTGCTGGTGCCCAGAGTCAGGACTAAACATGGACCGGCCTCCTGCTGGTGCCAGAGTCAGGACTAAACATGGACAGGCCTCCTGCTGGTGCCCAGAGTCAGGACTAAACGTGGACCGGCCTCCTGCTGGTGCCAGAGTCAGGACTAAACATGGACCGGCCTCCTGCTGGTGCCAGAGTCAGGACTAAACAAGGACCGGCTTCATGCTGGTGCCAGAGTCAGGACTAAACAAGGACCGGCCTCCTGCTGGTTCCAGAGTCAGGACTAAACATGGACCGGCCTCCTGCTGGTGCCAGAGTCAGGACTAAACAAGGACCGGCCTCCTGCTGATGCCAGAGTCAGGACTAAACAAGGACCAGCCTCCTGCTGGTGCCCAGAGTCAGGACTAAACATGGACCGGCCTCCTGCTGGTGCCAGAGTCAGGACTAAACAAGGACCGGCCTCTTGCTGGTTTCCAGAGTCAGGACTAAACAAGGACCGGCCTCCTGCTGGTGTCCAGAGTCAAGACTAAAAATGTACATGCCTCCTGCTGGTGCCAGAGTCAGGACTAAACAAGGACCGGCCTCCTGCTGGTGCCAGAGTCAGGACTAAACAAGGACCGGCCTCCTGCTGGTGCCAGAGTCAGGACAAAAACATGGACCGGCCTCCTGCTGGTGCCAGAGTCAGGACTAAACATGGACCGGCCTCCTGCTGGTGTCCAGAGTCAGGACTAAACATGGACCGGCCTCCTGCTGGTGCCAGAGTCAGGACTAAATATGGACTGGCCTCCTGCTGGTGCCAGAGTCAGGACTAAACATGGACCGGCCTCCTGCTGTTGCCAGAGTCAGGACTAAACATGGACCGGCCTCCTGCTGGTGCCAGAGTCAGGACTAAACATGGACCGGCCTCCTGCTGGTGCCAGAGTCAGGACTAAACATCGACCGGCCTCCTGCTGGTGCCAGAGTCAGGACTGAACATGAACCGGCCTCCTGCTGGTGCCCAGAGTCAGGACTAAACATGGACCGTTCTTCAGCTGGTGCCCAGAGTCAGGACTAAACAAGGACCGGCCTCCTGCTGGTGCCAGAGTCAGGACTAAACAAGGACCAGCCTCCTGCTGGTGCCCAGAGTCAGGACTAAAAATGGGCCGGCCTCCTGCTGGTGCCAGAGTGAGGACTAAACAAGGACAGGCCTCCTGCTGGTGCCAGAGTCAGGACAAAACATGCACCGGCCTCCTGCTGGTCCCAAAGTCAGGACTAAACATGCACCGGCCTCCTGCTGGTGCCAAAGTCAGGACTAAACATGCACCGGCCTCCTGCTGGTGCCAGAGTCAGGACTAAACAAGGACCGGCCTCCTGCTGGTGCCAGAGTCAGGACTAAACAAGGACCGGCCTCCTGCTGGTGCCAGAGTCAGGACAAAAACATGGACCGGCCTCCTGCTGGTGCCAGAGTCAGGACTAAACATGGACAGGCCTCCTGCTGGTGTCCAGAGTCAGGACTAAACATGGACCGGCCTCCTGCTGGTGCCTGAGTTAGGACTAAATATGGACTGGCCTCCTGCCTGTGCCCAGAGTCAGGACTAAACATGGACCGGCCTCCTGCTGGTGCCAAAGTCAGGACTAAACATGCACCGGCGTCCTGCTGGTGCCAAAGTCAGGACTAAACATGCACCGGCCTCCTGCTGGTGCCCAGAGTCAGGACTAAACATGGACCGGCCTCCTGCTGGTGCCAGAGTCAGAACTAAACATGGACCGGCCTCCTGCTGGTGCCAGAGTCAGGACTAAACATGGACCGGCCTCCTGCTGTTGCCAGAGTCAGGACTAAACATGGACCGGCCTCCTGCTGGTGCCAGAGTCAAGACTAAACATGGACCGACCTCCTGCCTCTGCCAGAGTCAGGACTAAACATGGACCGGCCTCCTGCTGGTGCCAGAGTCAGGACTAAACATCGACCGGCCTCCTGCTGATGCCAGAGTCAGGACTAAACAAGGACCAGCCTCCTGCTGGTGCCCAGAGTCAGGACTAAACATGGACCGGCCTCCCGCTGGTGCCAGAGTCAGGACTAAACAAGGACCGGCCTCTTGCTGGTGTCCAGAGTCAGGACTAAACAAGGACCGGCCTCCTGCTGGTGTCCAGAGTCAGGACTAAAAATGTACATGCCTCCTGCTGGTGCCAGAGTCAGGACTAAACATGGACCAGCCTCCTGCTGGTGCCAGAGTCAGGACTAAACAAGGACCGGCCTCCTGCTGATGCCAGAGTCAGGACTAAACAAGGACCAGCCTCCTGCTGGTGCCCGGAGTCAGGACTAAACATGGACCGGCCTCCTGCTGGTGCCAGAGTCAGGACTAAACAAGGACCGGCCTCTTGCTGGTTTCCAGAGTCAGGACTAAACAAGGACCGGCCTCCTGCTGGTGTCCAGAGTCAGGACTAAAAATGTACATGCCTCCTGCTGGTGCCAGAGTCAGGACTAAACAAGGACCGGCCTCCTGCTGGTGCCAGAGTCAGGACTAAACAAGGACCGGCCTCCTGCTGGTGCCAGAGTCAGGACAAAAACATGGACCGGCCTCCTGCTGGTGCCAGAGTCAGGACTAAACATGGACCGGCCTCCTGCTGGTGTCCAGAGTCAGGACTAAACATGGACCGGCCTCCTGCTGGTGCCAGAGTCAGGACTAAATATGGACTGGCCTCCTGCTGGTGCCAGAGTCAGGACTAAACATGGACCGGCCTCCTGCTGTTGCCAGAGTCAGGACTAAACATGGACCGGCCTCCTGCTGGTGCCAGAGTCAGGACTAAACATGGACCGGCCTCCTGCTGGTGCCAGAGTCAGGACTAAACATCGACCGGCCTCCTGCTGGTGCCAGAGTCAGGACTGAACATGAACCGGCCTCCTGCTGGTGCCCAGAGTCAGGACTAAACATGGACCGTTCTTCAGCTGGTGCCCAGAGTCAGGACTAAACAAGGACCGGCCTCCTGCTGGTGCCAGAGTCAGGACTAAACAAGGACCAGCCTCCTGCTGGTGCCCAGAGTCAGGACTAAAAATGGGCCGGCCTCCTGCTGGTGCCAGAGTCAGGACTAAACATGCACCGGCCTCCTGCTGATGCCAAAGTCAGGACTAAACATGCACCGGCCTCCTGCTTGTGACAGAGTCAGGACTAAACATGCACCGGCGTCCTGCTGGTGCCCAGAGTCAGGACTAAACATGGACCGGCCTCCTGCTGGTGCCAGAGTCAGGACTAAACATGGACCGGCCTCCTGCTGGTGCCAGAGTCAGGACTAAACATGGACCGGCCTCCTGCTGTTGCCAGAGTCAGGACTAAACATGGACCGGCCTCCTGCTGGTGCCAGAGTCAAGACTAAACATGGACCGACCTCCTGCTGGTGCCAGAGTCAGGACTAAACATGGACCGGCGTCCTGCTGGTGCCAGAGTCAGGACTAAACATCGACCGGCCTCCTGCTGATGCCAGAGTCAGGACTAAACATGGACCGTTCTCCAGCTGGTGCCCAGAGTCAGGACTAAACAAGGACCGGCCTCCTGCTGGTGCCAGAGTCAGGACTAAACAAGGACTAGCCTCCTGCTGGTGCCCAGAGTCAGGACTAAACATGGACCGGCCTCCTGCTGGTGCCAGAGGGAGGACTAAACAAGGACCGGCCTCCTGCTGGTGCCAAAGTCAGGACTAAACATGCACCGGTCTCCTGCTGGTGCCAAAGTCAGGACTAAACATGCACCGGCCTCCTGCTGGTGCCAGAGTCAGGACTAAACATGGACCGGCCTCCTGCTGGTGCCCAGAGTCAGGACTAAACATGGACCGGCCTCCTGCTGGTGCCAGAGTCAGGACTAAACAAGGACTGGCCTCCTGCTGGTGCCCAGAGTCAGGAATAAACATGGACCGGCCTCCTGTTGGTGCCAGAGTGAGGACTAAACAAGGACCGGCCTCCAGCTGGTGCCAGAGTCAGGACTAAACATGGACCGGCCTCCTGCTGGTGCCAGAGTCAGGACTAAACAAGGACCAGCCTCCTGCTGGTGCCAAGAGTCAGGACTAAACAAGGACCGTCCTCCTGCTGGTGCCCAGAGTCAGGACCAAACATGGACCGGCCTCCTGCTGGTGCCAGAGTCAGGACTAAACATGGACCGGCCTCCTGCTGGTGCCCAGAGTCAGGACTAAACATGGACCGGCCTCCTGCTGGTGCCGGAGTCAGGACTAAACATGGACAGGC
Source organism: Eucyclogobius newberryi (assembly GCF_026437365.1). Classification (NCBI taxonomy): domain Eukaryota; kingdom Metazoa; phylum Chordata; class Actinopteri; order Gobiiformes; family Gobiidae; genus Eucyclogobius; species Eucyclogobius newberryi. Next base: position 44,618,782 of record NW_027315834.1, on the reverse strand, counting down.
CTCCTGCTGGTGCCCAGAGTCAGGACTAAACGTGGACCGGCCTCCTGCTGGTGCCAGAGTCAGGACTAAACATGGGCCGGCCTCCTGCTGGTGCCAGAGTCAGGACTAAACAAGGACCGGCTTCATGCTGGTGCCAGAGTCAGGACTAAACAAGGACCGGCCTCCTGCTGGTGCCAGAGTCAGGACTAAACATGCACCGGCCTCCTGCTGATGCCAAAGTCAGGACTAAACATGCACCGGCCTCCTGCTTGTGACAGAGTCAGGACTAAACATGCACCGGCGTCCTGCTGGTGCCCAGAGTCAGGACTAAACATGGACCGGCCTCCTGCTGGTGCCAGAGTCAGGACTAAACATGGACCGGCCTCCTGCTGGTGCCAGAGTCAGGACTAAACAAGGACCGGCCTCCTGCTGGTGCCAAAGTCAGGACAAAAACATGGACCGGCCTCCTGCTGGTGCCAGAGTCAGGACTAAATATGGACTGGCCTCCTGCTGGTGCCAGAGTCAGGACTAAACATCGACCGGCCTCCTGCTGTTGCCAGAGTCAGGACTAAACATGGACCGGCCTCCTGCTGGTGCCAGAGTCAGGACTAAACATGGACCGGCCTCCTGCTGGTGCCAGAGTCAGGACTAAACATGGACCGGCCTCCTGCTGGTGCCAGAGTCAGGACTGAACATGGACCGGCCTCCTGCTGGTGCCAGAGTGAGGACTAAACAAGGACCGGCCTCCTGCTGGTGCCAAAGTCAGGACTAAACATGCACCGGTCTCCTGCTGGTGCCAAAGTCAGGACTAAACATGCACCGGCCTCCTGCTGGTGCCAGAGTTAGGACTAAACATGGACAGGCCTCCTGCTGGTGCCCAGAGTCAGGACTAAACATGGACCGGCCTCCTGCTGGTGCCAGAGTCAGGACTAAACAAGGACCAGCCTCCTGCTGGTGCCAAGAGTCAGGACTAAACATGGACTGGCCTCCTGCTGGTGCCCAGAGTCAGGAATAAACATGGACCGGCCTCCTGTTGGTGCCAGAGTGAGGACTAAACAAGGAACGGCCTCCTGCTGGTGCCAGAGTCAGGACTAAACATGCACCGGCCTCCTGCTGGTGCCAAAGTCAGGACTAAACATGCACCGGCGTCCTGCTGGTGCCAAAGTCAGGACTAAACATGCACCGGTCTCCTGCTGGTGCCAAAGTCAGGACTAAACATGCACCGGCCTCCTGCTGGTGCTCAGAGTCAGGACTAAACGTGGATCGGCCTCCTGCTGGTGCCAGAGTCAGGACTAAACATGGACCGGCCTCCTGCTGGTGCCCAGAGTCAGGACTAAACATCGACCGGCCTCCTGCTGGTGCCAGAGTCAGGACTAAACAAGGACCGTCCTCCTGCTGGTGCCCAGAGTCAGGACTAAACATGGACCGGCCTCCTGCTGGTGCCAGAGTCAGGACTAAACATGGACCGGCCTCCTGCTGGTGCCCAGAGTCAGGACTAAACATGGACCGGCCTCCTGCTGGTGCCAGAGTCAGGACTAAACATGGACAGGCCTCCTGCTGGTGCCCAGAGTCAGGACTAAACGTGGACCGGCCTCCTGCTGGTGCCAGAGTCAGGACTAAACATGGACCGGCCTCCTGCTGGTGCCAGAGTCAGGACTAAACAAGGACCTTTTTCATGCTGGTGCCAGAGTCAGGACTAAACAAGGACCGGCCTCCTGCTGGTGACCAGAGTCAGGACTAAACAAGGACCGGCCTCCTGCTGGTTCCAGAGTCAGGACTAAACATGGACCGGCCTCCTGCTGATGCCAGAGTCAGGACTAAACAAGGACCAGCCTCCTGCTGGTGCCCAGAGTCAGGACTAAACATGGACCGGCCTCCTGCTGGTGCCAGAGTCAGGACTAAACAAGGACCGGCCTCTTGCTGGTGTCCAGAGTCAGGACTAAACAAGGACCGGCCTCCTGCTGGTGTCTAGAGTCAGGACTAAAATGTACATGCCTCCTGCTGGTGCCAGAGTCAGGACTAAACAAGGACCGGCCTCCTGCTGGTTCCAGAGTCAGGACTAAACATGGACCGGCCTCCTGCTGATGCCAGAGTCAGGACTAAACAAGGACCAGCCTCCTGCTGGTGCCCAGAGTCAGGACTAAACATGGACCGGCCTCCTGCTGGTGCCAGAGTCAGGACTAAACAAGGACCGGCCTCTTGCTGGTGTCCAGAGTCAGGACTAAACAAGGACCGGCCTCCTGCTGGTGTCTAGAGTCAGGACTAAAATGTACATGCCTCCTGCTGGTGCCAGAGTCAGGACTAAACAAGGACCGGCCTCCTGCTGGTGCCAGAGTCAGGACTAAACAAGGACCGGCCTCCTGCTGGTGCCAGAGTCAGGACTAAACATGCACCGGCGTCCTGCTGGTGCCCAGAGTCAGGACTAAACATGGACCGGCCTCCTGCTGGTGCCAGAGTCAGGACTAAACATGGACCGGCCTCCTGCTGGTGCCAGAGTCAGGACTAAACAAGGACCGGCCTCCTGCTGGTGCCAAAGTCAGGACAAAAACATGGACCGGCCTCCTGCTGGTGCCAGAGTCAGGACTAAACATGGACCGGCCTCCTGCTGGTGTCCAGAGTCAGGACTAAACATGGACCGGCCTCCTGCTGGTGCCTGAGTCAGGACTAAATATGGACTGGCCTCCTGCTGGTGCCAGAGTCAGGACTAAACATCGACCGGCCTCCTGCTGTTGCCAGAGTCAGGACTAAACATGGACCGGCCTCCTGCTGGTGCCAGAGTCAGGACTAAACATGGACCGGCCTCCTGCTGGTGCCAGAGTCAGGACTAAACATGGACCGGCCTCCTGCTGGTGCCAGAGTCAGGACTGAACATGGACCGGCCTCCTGCTGGTGCCAGAGTGAGGACTAAACAAGGACCGGCCTCCTGCTGGTGCCAAAGTCAGGACTAAACATGCACCGGTCTCCTGCTGGTGCCAAAGTCAGGACTAAACATGCACCGGCCTCCTGCTGGTGCCAGAGTTAGGACTAAACATGGACAGGCCTCCTGCTGGTGCCCAGAGTCAGGACTAAACATGGACCGGCCTCCTGCTGGTGCCAGAGTCAGGACTAAACAAGGACCAGCCTCCTGCTGGTGCCAAGAGTCAGGACTAAACATGGACTGGCCTCCTGCTGGTGCCCAGAGTCAGGAATAAACATGGACCGGCCTCCTGTTGGTGCCAGAGTGAGGACTAAACAAGGAACGGCCTCCTGCTGGTGCCAGAGTCAGGACTAAACATGCACCGGCCTCCTGCTGGTGCCAAAGTCAGGACTAAACATGCACCGGCGTCCTGCTGGTGCCAAAGTCAGGACTAAACATGCACCGGTTTCCTGCTGGTGCCAAAGTCAGGACTAAACATGCACCGGCCTCCTGCTGGTGCTCAGAGTCAGGACTAAACGTGGATCGGCCTCCTGCTGGTGCCAGAGTCAGGACTAAACATGGACCGGCCTCCTGCTGGTGCCCAGAGTCAGGACTAAACATCGACCGGCCTCCTGCTGGTGCCAGAGTCAGGACTAAACAAGGACCGTCCTCCTGCTGGTGCCCAGAGTCAGGACTAAACATGGACCGGCCTCCTGCTGGTGCCAGAGTCAGGACTAAACATGGACCGGCCTCCTGCTGGTGCCCAGAGTCAGGACTAAACATGGACCGGCCTCCTGCTGGTGCCAGAGTCAGGACTAAACATGGACAGGCCTCCTGCTGGTGCCCAGAGTCAGGACTAAACGTGGACCGGCCTCCTGCTGGTGCCAGAGTCAGGACTAAACATGGACCGGCCTCCTGCTGGTGCCAGAGTCAGGACTAAACAAGGACCTTTTTCATGCTGGTGCCAGAGTCAGGACTAAACAAGGACCGGCCTCCTGCTGGTGACCAGAGTCAGGACTAAACAAGGACCGGCCTCCTGCTGGTTCCAGAGTCAGGACTAAACATGGACCGGCCTCCTGCTGATGCCAGAGTCAGGACTAAACAAGGACCAGCCTCCTGCTGGTGCCCAGAGTCAGGACTAAACATGGACCGGCCTCCTGCTGGTGCCAGAGTCAGGACTAAACAAGGACCGGCCTCTTGCTGGTGTCCAGAGTCAGGACTAAACAAGGACCGGCCTCCTGGTGGTGCCAGAGTCAGGACTAAACAAGGACCGGCCTCCTGCTGGTGCCAGAGTCAGGACTAAACATGGACCGGCCTCCTGCTGGTGTCCAGAGTCAGGACTAAACATGGACCGGCCTCCTGCTGGTGCCTGAGTCAGGACTAAATATGGACTGGCCTCCTGCTGGTGCCAGAGTCAGGACTAAACATGGACCGGCCTCCTGCTGTTGCCAGAGTCAGGACTAAACATGGACCGGCCTCCTGCTGGTGCCAGAGTCAGGACTAAACATGGACCGGCCTCCTGCTGGTGCCAGAGTCAGGACTAAACATCGACCGGCCTCCTGCTGGTGCCAGAGTCAGGACTGAACATGGACCGGCCTCCTGCTGGTGCCCAGAGTCAGTACTAAACATGGACCGTTCTCCAGCTGGTGCCCAGAGTCAGGACCAAACAAGGACCGGCCTCCTGCTGGTGCCAGAGTCAGGACTAAACAAGGACCAGCCTCCTGCTGGTGCCCAGAGTCAGGACTAAACATGGACCGGCCTCCTGCTGGTGCCAGAGTGAGGACTAAACAAGGACCGGCCTCCTGCTGGTGCCAAAGTCAGGACTAAACATGCACCGGCCTCCTGCTGGTGCCAGAGTCAGGACTAAACATGGACCGGCCTCCTGCTGGTGCCCAGAGTCAGGACTAAACATGGACCTGCCTCCTGCTGGTGCCAGAGTCAGGACTAAACAAGGACCAGCCTCCTGCTGGTGCCAAGAGTCAGGACTAAACATGGACTGGCCTCCTGCTGGTGCCAGAGTGAGGACTAAACAAGGACCGGCCTCCTGCTGGTGCCAGAGTCAGGACTAAACATGCACCGGCCTCCTGCTGGTGCCAAAGTCAGGACTAAACATGCACCGGCCTCCTGCTTGTGCCAGAGTCAGGACTAAACATGCACCGGCGTCCTGCTGGTGCCCAGAGTCAGGACTAAACATGGATTGGCCTCCTGCTGGTGCCAGAGTCAGGACTAAACATGGACCGGCCTCCTGCTGGTGCCCAGAGTCAGGACTAAACACGGACCGGCCTCCTGCTGGTGCCCAGAGTCAGGACTAAACATGGACCGGCCTCCTGCTGGTGCCAGAGTCAGGACAAAACAAGGACCGGCCTCCTGCTGGTGCCAGAGTCAGGACTAAACATCGACCGGCCTCCTGCTGGTGCCAGAGTCAGGACTGAACATGGACCGGCCTCCTGCTGGTGCCAGAGTCAGGACTAAACAGTGACCGGCCTCCTGCTGGTGCCAGAGTCAGGACTAAACATCGACCGGCCTCCTGCTGGTGCCAGAGTCAGGACTGAACATGGACCGGCCTCCTGCTGGTGCCCAGAGTCAGGACTAAACATGGACCGTTCTCCAGCTGGTGCCCAGAGTCAGGACTAAACATGGACCGGCCTCCTGCTGGTGCCAGAGTGAGGACTAAACAAGGACCGGCCTCCTGCTGGTACCAGAGTCAGGTCTAAACATGGACCGGCCTCCTGCTGGTGCCAGAGTGAGGACTAAACAAGGACCGGCCTCCTGCTGGTGCCAGAGTCAGGACTAAACATGGACCGGCCTCCTGCTGGTGCCAGAGTCAGGACTAAACATGGACCGGCCTCCTGCTGGTGCCAGAGTCAGGACTAAACATGGACCGGCCTCCTGCTGGTGCCAGAGTCAGGACTAAACATGGGTAATCTGAGTTATAGTCTTCCTGAAGATGTGAGACAGGTTCTACTTTACTACGAAGTGCTATAAAAATAAACTTGTCTTGCCAAACCATAGTCCGACCCATATTATCAAAAAATCAATTCAAAATGTTGTATCAGTCATTATTACAGGATTTACACATTTGCTACCCACTTGTGCTGTTAGAGCCCTCTTACTACACTTTTAACAGCTGTAAACATCTAAAAGATAATTTATTGTACTATTAGCTTGTTTTGCTTAAATCTGTCAATCCACTTCCATTCTGAATTAAAAAAAAAAACTAAAGTCGAATTTTGTTTCTAATATTTTAATAATTTAACACATATTTTCACAAATTCACACACATTTTACACACATTTAAGCAAGACAAAGTTTGAAACATAAACAATGTACTCGATATAAGCAGATGTCACCTTGTGGATAGCGTGCAAGTCAACGTGAGATCACAGCCACAGTGTGAACTTGAGAAATGAAAAGAATCACTTGCTGTGTGAATAGTGTTATAATAAAGGGAAGCATGTAAGTAGATTTATATATATTTAACACACACAACTTCCTTCTCTTCAAAGGAAACTTCTGCGGCCGCCTTGACACAGATGCACGATTCATGTGTTTGTCAAAGTAAGTTATACAGCCAATCATCCAGATTCAGCTCGCCAATCAAGCCCAGTTAAGAGGCCAGACACTGTCCTGCATCAGGGTCAAAGAGGCACCAGCAGCATATGAACCTAATGAAATATGCATAGGATTTAGGAGAAGGTTGTAATAGAGTAGATTAGTAATGCAAACAACACTGGAGCTGTTTGTCTTCAGCAGTTCATTAGTGAAAATTAGATGAAAAAATCACATCAAAGGGAGGGCGTGCAGCCTGCTCTGCACACAGTGAGGACACTTACAAGTTTTGTTCAAATGCCTCATCTGAAAGCTCAGAACATCTGAAAATACTGTTATTTCTTCCGGACACGTCACTGCAACATGACTCTGAGGAGGACTGGGAGTGAGCAGTCACACTGTCACCTCTGTAAAATTGTGATTCTACAGCTGCTTAGGACGTACTCTCTCTTTGTAATAACTCACACACACATGCTCCGACTGGGTGCTGTTAAAAGGACACTATTTATGTATGTATAAAAGGATGAGGTACTACAAATACAAGGGGAAATGGTACATAGAATAAAAATAAACTATAGATGCGTGTTAAAAAGTACAACTCAGCTTTCTTCAGATAAATTGTATTTTTAATGGAATTAAATTAAGATATCAACTTTGTTAAGTTAAATACAAACACACATTTATTTATTTATTATTTATTAACCTTTATTTAACCGGGTAAAACCCCATTGAGATATTGACATTATCCAGCCCTTCATTTTAAAGACTTTTTTTATGAAAAATACCAGTACATGGATCTCCAAATGTCAACTAATTCCTCTGTTCACTCTTCTTGATGTTCCAATGTGGCAGCTCCTTAATCCAGAGGTCACACTGAGGCCTGTCGCCACTTCATGGTGCATTCAATGTTTATTGTATATTACAATGGGAAATCAGAACCTCCATTTAATACAGCCCCATGTAGTGCATCAAGGTAATTGAACCAATTCACATTAATTTCCTTTTTATATTTAATTTAGAAGAGCCTACTCCTAAGGTCTTGTCTATAGTGAAGTTTATCCAACAGGAACCCATTATCAACTGCTTTACAGCCTGGAAAAGGCTTAGCCCTGGACACTATCAGACTCTCTGTACACCTCTTTAATCTGCCGGACAGTAATGGCTTCCTGTATGCAGCACACACTTTTCTTGGTTGTATCAAAGTAGTCCTATTGATTTTATAAAGGTTGTTTATCACTTTAGAGATACACCTACACCCATAAGCTGATTTTTACCAGTGAATACGTTTCGATACTCATCCAAGGAGCTTCTTCAATTCTGACAAGATTCTAGTAAATCACTGGCTTGAATATCTGTCTGAAGGAGGAGCTAACTGCACTGAAACTAACAGCCTGCCTAAAACATGGAACTATTGAGTATGAAGCGAAGACGTTTAACAGAAGTTGGCTGCAGTTGTATCAAACCGCATTGTCAAAATAAATGCTATTTCCTCGTCTACGGCATTTAAACCTTGTACCTGTGCTGTGTGTAAGAGCTTTGTACTGCATTGTAAAGACTCCAGACTGCTTAATGTCTAATAGCTGTCCATTCAGCAGTAACTCAAGCAACGGTCAATGACAGCGGCACATCAATACGAGCTGCTCTTAGTACTGTCGGTATAATGGCCAGCAGAGACGCAGAGGCATCACTCTATGATAAATGCACCGATGCCCACACTTACAATAACTGTCTGGAAGGACGAAGACAAAGGAAATGCTTAAAGCTCGTGGCTCTAACTTTTCAAGGCCGGATTGAGCACTAAGCTTAATGTGCCGGTGTATGTTGAAAGAGCAAGACTCATTCACCTTGGCTTCTCTTTTTCCTTGTAGAAATGAGCTCCGAGCCCAGAATGTTCACCTTCAACATTGATTAGGCTAAAACTCCTCCATTTTGGACTTTTTCGAGCATTTTTTTCTACAGCAGAATTAAGAAGTTAATCTGAAATGTCTGTGTAATCCCTCCACAGCAAATGAAAATGTCATTAGGTCATGAAGAGAACAGCTCATTTAAAGGGTAGTGAATTTACCTCCAGTCAAACTCATCATCCCAAAAATGATATGCACAAGATCTGTAATAACATAACTTTTGTGAATTACTGTGAATGAAAAGCAACCTGAGAGTGCAAACGGCAAAGTGTTTCTGTTCATGTCATTTTCACGACTGGGCCAATCCTAGACTGAACTTTACCACAGCTGGAATTATTCCTCACTAAAGTTCCTGAGACCTTGTTCTGTAGCTGCCAGCAAAAGACTGCAATGCCTAGAAATACTGCCACCACAAAAACCACCGAGCAGGAGGGACCGAAGCCCAGACTCCAAAATGCAGAGAGTAAAATTAAAGACATGCTTTCTGTGTAATTGTACATATGTGTGTCCATGAGCTAAATAATGAGGGGTTAAGAGCTGAAACTGGCAAAGTCATGATGCAACCGCACTGCGCCTGCAATGGTAAATCAGTCCTGATCATTTAACTATTAGCTCACCATTAAAACAATGAGATTTTAAGGTGAGTGCATAAAAGTAATAGTCTTTTAGCCTTTTCGAATGCATGCATTTGTAAGAGCATGAAGGTGAATTATTAATATCAATGCAGCTTCCCAACAGTTAGAGAGAGGAGAGTAATCTGTGGCAGCAATGGTTGAAAATGAAAAGAAGTGGTCAGTGAAATAATAAAACATTAAACGTAATCACTGTACAATTTACAATCATGTAAAGTACAGATACCTAAATATGTTCTTACAGGACACATATGCAAAATAGATTTTTTGAGCTTTTAACCATGCTATAACTTGAGTTGCATTTAGCTTCATTCACACATTTCCTGATCTGTGATGTCAGAGGTAGAGCTCAGATCGATCATTACAACTGCGTGGCTACATTAGCCGGTCGGGGGCAAGCTAACATTTATTCACATGTAATTCCCTCTGCAGCCAGTAGATGGAACCAAGAGTCGATTATTTACATGGGAAACCCCAGAGTGACATTAAGTAGTTTTGTTTTGTTCTAAACCATTAAATACCAAAGTAGATACATAAATATTTGTCCTTGAAGTACAATGCAGAGCCATGGAAACCTGTCTGGAAAAAGTTCCTGCACAGTGCTTTCCAATGAGGGTTTTCAGCTTGTGTTTATCCTGAAATAATATGGATTTGTAAGTAAGGAAGTAACTGTGTGATGGTTGTTCGTGCAAACATTTTTGGTGGAAATTCTGAGGCCACCAGAGAACTCTCACAGCCCAAAGCTTTACTTAATGCATAAACTATAACGTTCAAGTGAGGGTGGTCCTGCCTACTCCTCTTCATCTGTCTATGAATACACCCGGCACAGGCCTCACCGACCACTTATTATAGGTTTGGACTTGCTGACTGTTTCACTTTTGGCCCAAGTTTATGCAGATGCTAGTTCCACATCACTGTATTTTTTCCAGCCGTGGTCCTCGCCCGTTCTCGCAGCTGGCTCTGTGTGGACTGGGATCTGGGCTTGCTGTGAGTCCAGGATGTGTCTCACTTTCTCCACAGAGTTTTGTCCAAGGCGTAGTGTGATATTTGAGAAGAATGGGACTGCGACAATCAATGAAACGCCAGACCATAGCCGCTTATTTAACCACATGGTTGACATTTAGCGGTCCTGTGTCATAATGCTCAGGAAAATCCCTTTCAAAGTGATATGGGTCTGACTCTGCTTCATTCACATTTGTAATAATCCAACATAACGTCTTTAATAAGCGTCCCAGGGTGTCTCTCTCTTCTTTCGGCCAGCCCTTCCCATCCTTCCTGGCTTGGTTCATGACAACAGAACAAAAGAATGACCTGCCACCATTCGCCATCATAACCCTGTCCATCGTTTAAACCCAGACATTAAAATACAGCAGAATACAACCCTGTAGGCCGACAACGTGTAGGTTGTAACGTTTGGATTTATTGTCATTTAACCTTTTTGCAATCAAGAATAATCCATTGAAAGTAGCCTACAAATTTCTTTTTCAAGGGAGTCCAGGCCAAAGCAGTGAAGTTCGGTCATAACATGTCCCTGGGATAGTCTCCAGTCACCCACGACCCCGAGGCTGGCTCTGCTCACGTCCTGAGTCGGGACCATTGGGAGGAGGAGGGGCTGGCTCTGCTCACGTCCCGAGTCGGGACCATTGGGAGGAGGAGGGGCTGGCTCTGTTCACGTCCCGAGTCAGGACTATCGGGAGGAGGAGGGGCTGGCTCTGCTCACGTCCTGAGTCGGGACCATCGGGAGGAGGAGGGGCTGGCTCTGTTCACATCCTGAGTCGGGACCATCAGGAGGAGGAGGGGCTGGCTCTGTTCACGTCCCGAGTCAGGACTATTGGGAGGAGGAGGGGCTGGCTCTGCTCACGTCCTGAGTCGGGACCATTGGGAGGAGGAGGGGCTGGCTCTGTTCACATCCTGAGTCGGGACCATCGGGAGGAGGAGGGGCTGGCTCTGCTCACATCCTGAGTCAGGACTATCGGGAGGAGGAGGGGCTGGCTCTGCTCACATCCTGAGTCAGGACTATCGGGAGGAGGAGGGGCTGGCTCTGCTCACATCCTGAGTCGGGACCATCAGGAGGAGGAGGGGCTGGCTCTGCTCATGTCCTGAGTCGGGACCATTGGGAGGAGGAGGGGCTGGCTCTGTTCACGTCCCGAGTCAGGACTATCGGGAGGAGGAGGGGCTGGCTCTGCTCACGTCCTGAGTCGGGACCATCGGGAGGAGGAGGGGCTGGCTCTGCTCACGTCCTGAGTCGGGACCATCGGGAGGAGGAGGGGCTGGCTCTGTTCACATCCTGAGTCGGGACCATCGGGAGGAGGAGGGGCTGGCTCTGCTCACATCCTGAGTCGGGACCATCAGGAGGAGGAGGGGCTGGCTCTGCTCACATCCTGAGTCGGGACCATCAGGAGGAGGAGGGGCTGGCTCTGCTCATGTCCTGAGTCGGGACCATTGGGAGGAGGAGGGGCTGGCTCTGTTCACGTCCCGAGTCAGGACTATCGGGAGGAGGAGGGGCTGGCTCTGCTCACGTCCTGAGTCGGGACCATGGGGAGGAGGAGGGGCTGGCTCTGTTCACATCCTGAGTCGGGACCATCGGGAGGAGGAGGGGCTGGATCTGCTCACATCCTGAGTCGGGACCATCAGGAGGAGGAGGGGCTGGCTCTGCTCACATCCTGAGTCGGGACCATCAGGAGGAGGAGGGGCTGGCTCTGCTCATGTCCTGAGTCGGGACCATCAGGAGGAGGAGGGGCTGGCTCTGCTCATGTCCTGAGTCGGGACCATCAGGAGGAGGAGGGGCTGGCTCTGCTCACATCTTGAGTCGGGACCATCAGGAGGAGGAGGGGCTGGCTCTGCTCACATCTTGAGTCGGGACCATCAGGAGGAGGAGGGGCTGGCTCTGCTCACATCTTGAGTCGGGACCATCAGGAGGAGGAGGGGCTGGCTCTGCTCTGTCCAGAGCGCGCACAGACTGAGCTGAGACAGAGCTGTGTCCACATCGAGCTCTGCTTTTACACCGTGGATGTTCAAATACGCAAATGAATATGAAATGTGCGTTTTTCAGCGTTGCTCATGTTTTGGACTCAAATATCACACGGTAAGTTTTTCCTATTTGTTTTACAATAAGCTCTGTGGGTAAAGAGGGAATATGCGAATTTGGTACATTGTGTTTAGGGCTATTTCTAGGTTTTAAGAAAGTAAAAACAGGTGGAGCCATGGCCTTTTAAAAGCTTCACTTTTCATTTTTCCTTTTCTGTGTTTAAATTGCGATTTTCTCTATACTGTTTAAAAATGATGAGTCTGTTCAGAGTGTACATTGTAAACAACACCAGAAGCATTAACATTTGAGTGAAGCCTGGAAAATGAACTGATCAATTAATAAAAGAATCACATGGATTTTTAAAACATTGTAGTTCTAAACTACAGGTAGAACAACATATTTCAATGAAAATAATTGCAGTCATTTCGATTTGATCAAGTAATTAAATTATTACCTCCACTTGAGCTATGCAACACCAAATAACTAATTGTATTTAGTGTTAATTATAACACCTTCACACATCCATCACTAAACATTTCTCTTCCTCTGTAGTTGCCTATGGTGACAGTGCAGACCGAGGTGCCATCTCCTGCATTTGACATCCAGTGGGTGCTTTCATGATGATCAACCCTCAAATTTACCTCCATTACAACTACACCGGCAAGCTCGACCACCGGCCCAACGTGGGCACCAGCCCTGGCACAGTGAACATTCAAACCATTCTGTTCCTCATCATATGCTGCTTTATTGTGCTGGAGAACCTCACTGTGCTGGTGGCCATATGGAGGAACCACCGCTTCCACAATCGCATGTACTATTTTATTGGAAACCTGGCATTGTGTGATCTCCTTTCTGGGGTCGCTTACCTGGTCAACCTGCTACTCTCTGGGGATCGAACCCTCCAGCTTTCTCCCGCTCTTTGGTTCCTCAGAGAGGGCAGCATGTTTGTAGCCCTCGGAGCGTCCATTTTCAGTCTTCTGGCGATTGCGATCGAGAGGCACTTGACCATGATCAAAATGAGGCCCTATGACGCCAACAAAAACTGCAGAGTATTCCTGCTCATTGGGGCCTGTTGGTTGATTGCGATATCTCTCGGGACTCTACCGATTATGGGTTGGAACTGCCTGGACAACCTGCCAGACTGCTCAACGGTGCTTCCTCTCTACACAAAGAAGTACGTCGCCTTCTGCATAACCGTCTTCATGGTTTTGCTTCTGGCCATGTCCATTCTGTACGCAAGGATTTACATTTTAGTCAAGTCAAGTAGTCGCAAAGTAAGCAAACACAGCAACTCAGAGCATGCCATGTCCCTGCTCCGGACTGTCATCATTGTTGTGGGTGTCTTTATCGCCTGCTGGACGCCAATATTCGTCTTGCTCTTAGTGGATGTTGCATGTGAGCAGAGATGGAAGTGTCCCATACTGTACAAAGCAGACTGGTTTATCGCAGTGGCGGTGATCAATTCCGCCATGAATCCTGTTATTTACACACTGGCCAGTCGAGAGATGAGGAGGGCCTTCCTGGGGCTGGTGTGTGGCGTTTGCTTTAAGATGAAGGCGTCTGCAAATGGTAGTGTGGCAAATAAGTCACTGGAACCAAGCCGGAGCAGAAGCAAGTCGTGGAGCAGCCAGAGCAACCCCAACCAGGTGACCGGGACGAGACCAGCGGCGTTGGACCAGGAGGAGGTCAGTCAGGTGCCAGGTCAGGTGTCTGTGGTCACTGGAGGGGCACCGTGAGGCTGAAGGACTTGGCATGACAAAAGAGATGAACCGTGACATGGATGAGCTGGATTCACCTGCTGGATTGTGTATTTAGTCGTATTAATCTTCATGTTCAATTTAATGTGTTCAAGTCTATTATGAATTAACTGAACCACTATCAAACGCTGTATGCTACTGTTGTAATTATTATACTTAAGGCAAGACAATTTGAAAATTTTACTTATTCAAGATCTTTGCAAAGATTACATTTACTGTTTTATTTGCAAATGAGTAATTAATATGATATCTTTAAGTATAACAGTATGAAGGGTAAAGTAGCCAACAATTTGTCAGCCCTTCAGTTTTCCATCAAGCAATAGTGCCATCTGCTGACCATTAGTAGAAAGTATTACCATTATACCAGGATTCAGTGTGGCATAAATATACGTTTGTAGACTCGTGAAAAAATGTATAAACAAAGCAATGTTGTGAATGCAGCATGTGACTAAAGCGTGTGGGATTACCAATATGTATTGTATGGAAATGTTAATTATTCTACCAGAATGATTTTCAACTGCAACCAGGTATAATGACCAAAGCCACAGATACTGTATTTATAGGACACGTATTATATAATGAGTAAAGTAGTTATATTCTAGGGTCATGTCTCCCAAAAACACTTAAACAACTTCGAAAACTGCCCTATATTAAAAGGCAATGCTTTTGTTTCTGTGCCAGACTCTGCATCATGACCTTGGATTGCCATGTCTTGCACAACAGTGCCATCTCGTGTCACTAACTGGAAAGACAACTAAACTACATACAATTATAGACTGAGTTACTGTTTTTGGCACATAAAACACTTGAAATTCTGGACATTTAAGGTTTTATTGCTGACAGCCATACATAATGAGGACTGAACTGAAAGATTAAAAATGTAAACATCATTTGGACCTCTGATTCCTTTTATTTTTCTCTACTTCCAAAATAGCGAGCATTTGTGTGAGTTTATTTGACAAAAATTATATTTAGATTCGGAAAATGATACATTTAGAATATAGAATAGGGAGGGAGAGACAGGAGCAAACAGTAGTGTCAAGCAGCAACACGCAGCACGGGCAAAACACAACCAAATGAACAGGCATGCCCCATTAAAGATCAGCTATTGCACTTTAAAAAAAAACAAAAAACAACTCAAAACACCATTGGTACAAAAAGGCACATTTTATGAACAGAAATGTGGGAAAATGCCTTGTTATTCTTTGTGTTTTCTAAAGTAACCATAATATCAGTTGGCACATATTTCATAAATTAAACAGCTTATTAACAAAACGTTTAGTGATTTTTTTGTATCGTCTTCCACTTTTCCAATCAAAAACACCCTGAGAAGCAAACTGTGACACAAGAGCTCAAAAGGAAGATAAATGTCTATAAATAATTGAGTTAAATATTCTAAGATGAATGGTCCTGTACACTCCCTCTTGCAGCAAAATACAGGCACGTATATTACATTGCATCTGTCTCATCAAACTCATCAAACTCATGCTGATTTTGGTTCTGAAGTGGTCCGGTGCATATAAAATACAATGCCCTATTGATTTGGTTTCCATTGGAGTAATAACATTCTCTTAATCAAACATTTGATAGTATTTAGAAGAAAGTCCAATGCTTGTACTTTCAATTAATGCATTTTTTCGTTACAATGTTGGTACTTACCTTAATCTGACTAATCAAGTCTGTGGATAAGCACAAAAGTATTTCACAGCTATAAAACAAATTGAAATGTATGTTTCTTGGTTTCTTGATAATAGTGATATTGGCAGAACATCAACCTTAGATTTGTGAGATAGATGGACCATCTATCTTAACTTAACTTTTTGATTGTGCTATTTTATTGTGAGCATTGAAATTATAACTATTAACTATTCTCAACAAAGGCAGAAAAGTCAATTAAGACCGATGTCCATCGCATGACTGAAGCCCTGAACTAATCATTGACTACACAGTAAAATAGAAATCCAGATAAAACTCAGTTGAAAATGGTCACTGTTCAAAAGCCATTTTTTAGCATACACGACCACCGCTTTCAACTAAAGGGGCATCAAGATCTACGAACAATGTCCACAAGAACAGCTGATTGTAAGTCATGCGACTGCAGTGGCACAGGAAATACTGGATAAAAATGTTGCTCTTTAAAGCCATAGACAGCACTATGGGACATCTGTTGCACCCAAACACTGCGACTACTGCAAAGCAAACACATTCAGCTCTTTTCTTCCTCACGAAAGCTGACCTCAATATCTAACCTTTTAACCAATATGTTAAAGAACTTTTATACTAAAGTATTTGGACATATACAGCTTAGTTTATGAGCTGTTTTTAAGTATTCCTCAAATAGAGCCAGCAGTACCTGTAGAAATATGGTTGTGCTTGACAGACAAAACTAAAGTTTTGGATTTTTATTCTAAAATACTTTTGTAATCGCCTCTTTGAGGCATAATTTGCCCTTTAACTACAAGAACAGTTGTCTTTTTAATCTGTTAAAACACCAAATCAATATATTATGTCCAAATGTATCTATCTTTTCAAAAAATATAGCATTTCAGTAATCACAACAAAATAATAACAGTTCTATAAATAATTTAACAAATCTTTCTTGGGTCTTTCAGGACTTCCAGTAAAGATAGCGTTGACCAGTAATGTTTTGTATTCAAGTTTCCAGATGGTACCTTTTGACCATCATCCATTGCAAGCATCACTGTTTTCTCTCCACTGGCAGCAGGAGACAGAGTTCACTCCCAGCTGACACGATTGGCAGATTGTTGTCACGGTGATGTCCAATAAGGTGGCTTATGCTGTCAAACACGTGATCTTTTGTCCGTACCTGAAAGAAAAAAGATGTACGTTGTCGTTATTCATAGACAAGGCTTATTTCAGCACATTTTAGTCATGACGCAGGCCTTTACCGTTCCTTCGGGGTCCACCAGCAGCAGGTGCTTTGCAAGTCCATTGTGCATCCCGGTCAGTACGTAGGACCCTGTGTTTGTAGTGCTTTTCCGAACGAGAAAGTCCCCATCTTCCTTCAGTAATTTCTCAGCATCGCGGCGACTCATTTTGCCATGGTACCAGGGCTTTTCCTCCAGCTCCTCTTGTGCCCGAAAGCCCACCGCACGAACAAGAAGTGGGCTGGAATTGTCCACTGACGCAGCCTTGTAGAGGCCAGTAACCTGGGACTGGGGTGGAGCCTGGGATGGCGAGTGTGACTGGGAATGAATGGCATCCTCGAACGGCTCTGGGATCAGAAGGTCAATGGAAAGAACAATCAATAAACGGACGTAAACAGTATTTTAGCTGCGCGTGCATAATGCGGGTGGATGGAGTGAATTAGCCTCGATTCATGTTACAAAACTTTACCATGTAATAACTTTTCGGAGCAATTGGAACGTGCGAGATGTAACTATTGAGGTGGCACGTCTGTCACAATCCGCTTATTATTCAGAGCTGTATCTGGAATGTACCACCGTATTGCATTAAACTTGTCGATCTTGCATTTTTTCATTTATGTGTTTGTATTGCTAGAAAAATGCCTTGTAAAACATGCAGCCAATCAAACTGTGAGCGGGGTCGCCTCTCCACAGCTCTGACTAGGTAACGACACACACTAGATAAGTTTAATGCCAGATTGTGGAAAATTGTGTGTTGAATCAGTCCTGCTTTTTGGTACTTGGTGCAAAAGTACAGTTACGGGAGCAAAAAATATTACAATAAAAGTATTGAAATACACATTTTTAAATCTATTTTAGGAGTAAAAAGTAAAGGTAACTCACACAGATTTTGGAAAGTAGTAAAGCATCAAATTGTGATCTTGATAGTTATGACAGATTTGTATCTATTATTTATCTATTTTATCTGTTTATTTCTGTTGGCTCAAAGATGGCGGGAGGCAACATGTCTCCATAAACATGCAAAAAAGGTAGTGGAGTAGAAAGTACAGATACCTGCTCTCAAAGTTGAAGTAAAAGTAAAAAATATCGACTGTAAAAGTGCAGTCCATTTACTTTTGTACTGTGTTACGTTCCACCAGTGAAGACAAGCAGAACCCACTGTGCACTGTTCAATTCTTATTCTTAACTTTTTCATTAACTCCCTACAATACCTGATACTTTGGCAGTCGAGCAACTACATTTGCCATTACCAAAGCGGACTGTACGTTTAAAAAAGCGGGAACGTTAAGCCCTGTTCAAGCCGGAAGCATGTGAAAGAGTCCCTAAATTAACACAATATAATTACCGTGTGTTACATCGTTAGGAACCTCCTACACCGAGCATTAATGTTCCTGAAGTATAATTACATTGCCATATTGATCTCCGTAGATAACGTACAATTAACAGGGCCAAAGTTAAAGAGAGAAAAAGGGGGAAACAATAGTTGGGAAACCCTTATTATTTTAGAACTCCAAATGTGCATCGGCAAGTCAAATCTAAATACAGTGCACGTGGCTCAGAGGTGAAACCATCTGTGACTTACTCATGTCGAAAAGGTCTTTGGGAGGACTATCTTTGGCTCCAGTCGCAAAGTTGCCCTTGGGGACACCTTCTGCCTCCGCGTGCAGCGCTGCCAGCACCTGTGCGTCGATCTGCTGCGTGTTCACGTACGTTGGCATTTCGCCCGCGTTCGCAGACTGACCTTTATTGTCAGGCAAACCGATGATATCAAAGGAGCCTTCAAATGTAGATGCAGACAAAAGCAACGGTTAACAGACGTGTAGCCACAGAGTCACTTTTTCCATACAGACTGAATGGAAATGCAGCGCAATCGTACATGAGTCGGTCACGGTTCCAACAATTGGGCCCCCCCCCCAGTTTAGAGCAGGCATGTCCAAACTACGGCTCAGGGGCCAAATGCGGCATGCAGATCCATTTTTGTTGGCCCTCCGGCTTCCTGCTAAGTTGGTCCAAACAACAACAAAATTCAAGCATTTTTATGTGATAACAACCTATAATTAATGTTCCAAGTATTATTAAAGGTTTGGAGGCTCAATGAACAATGCCAAATGCAACATTTTTAAGTATTCCCTTTCAAATTCAACATTGTCGGGTTGTTTGTGGCCCTCTGCTCCATATAAGTTTCAAAATGTGGCCCTCAGTGGGAAAAGTTTGGACACCCCTGGTTTAGAGCAAAGACAGACACTGCAGATGCACAAAACCTAACACTGCTTTCTTATCCAATTTGAAATTATATAATTACAGGAAAATAATCCAAATGGGCCCCACGTATCGGTCAGAAAGCCTCGGCAGAGCTTATCGGTTTCTCTGGATTCTGAACAATCGTTATGGGTCATGTTTAAACCCATATCTTTACCTTGTTGTATGAAAATAGGCTTTTTCTCGTCTCCCCAGTTTTCCCCACAGTGCCGTCCCTGATAGTAGGTCTGATCGACAGCTCCGAGACTCTGCCAGGCACAAATCAGTAGAAAGTCAAACAATCAGTTTCAAATCCAACAGTGTCGCCAAATAGTTTGCAGTAAACGTAATATACCTGGGCGCCATCATTCGCTGTGTTCTGATTGGCCAGTCGGGAATCAATAAAGCCTCCGGGCGGTGGCATTTTACCAGGGATGTTGTTATAGTATGGGTGATCTGCTGACTCCTCCTCTTCTTCAGTCCACGGCAACTCGTCCATGTTTAATACTCTGGAAGTATGACACTTTATGTAGATGATGACAGTGAAAGGCCAAACACTTTTTGTAGACATGTTCAAGATCAAGACTAAAACTATGACTAAAATTAAATACATTTTTGTCAATTGAAACTATGACTAAAAGTAGACATTTTTGTCAACTAAAGAACTACAATTTTTGGTGAATAATAAAAACTCAGCTAAAGTGGAGTCCAAGTTCCACCAAACCAGAGCAGAAAGAAACTCCGCATCAAACGAACACATGTTAATGAAGAAATGCAATACAATTATCATCGTTAAAATAAAATATGTCTATTCTGGTTGGCTAAAACTATTAAAGATAGTGACGACAAAATGAACGTGAGCTTTTTGTCAATTAAAACCAGACTGAAAGTAAAATTAATTTGACAGAATTCAGAATAAAACTTGAATTGTGGTCAAAAAAATAAGACTAAAATAGATGTGTCAAAATGAACTCATTAACTCAACCATTAAGCAACAAAATGTACTGTAGCAGGATTCGTTTGCACCTTTTTTGCACCAAACATTCACAAACACACGTTCAGACACAACTACAACAAAGACAACGTTGGCCCTGAGCTGCTACTGGCTCGAGCAGGAGGTTCATTTGTGTGGCACTGCATGTGGTGGGTGTTATTCTCAGCTCACCTGTCTTGTGTGGAGGACATCTTGTTTGGAGGACACTGCAGGTACTGCTGAAAGCGCAGGTCAAAGGCCTGACCGATGGTGCTGATGACGTCCTGGGCCAGTCCGTCCGCACACTCCAGGATGTGGCACGCTTTAATCAGCACATACGTTACATACACCGGCCGGAACATTAATCCTGACTAAGGCTGCAACTAGCAATCATTTTGATAATCGATTATTCAAGCGATTGTTCTCTCCATTAATCGATTAGTTGTTTAGGACGATGACAAAATTTGATGAAGCTGAGGTGAGGATCCTGGTGGAGCACTTTATGGACAAAAACACTGCGTTTCCACATTTTCGCACACAAATGATTATTCAATTACTGAATTAGTCAACGAGTATTTTGATAATCGTATAATAATAATAGTTGTGATTCATTGATTTACTTGTTGCAGCCCTATTCCTAACAGACATAATCATCCATTGAACTGCTACCTCTTCTGTTGACTGGATCCTTTGCTACATAAGCAACATAATCTGTTGTTTCCTACAAGAAGAACACAACACATTTCACTGATAATTAGCACTACAAAGGTGTATTCTAACTTTTTTACACTGGACTAACTTACTGGGTCTCCCCCGGATGCAAAAGAGATTGACTGCATGTGGTGATTGGCAATGATCTGTCAACAGTGATAGAAAAGTGATCAATACAATTCACACACACGCGACTGACAAAATCATTTCTGACATTGTGACTGTAGCAGCATCTGCTGGTCAAATGAGGAACGACACATAGATTTTCATTCATCAAAGTGGTGCTGTTTTATATTTACCGTATGACACGAAAAATCAACAGTGCTAATAATCAGAATGACTGAAGCGTCTGGTGAAAACACGGATGACGTCACATATTCAACAATCTTGGCGGTATAAAGATGCTGACCTGTTTGCAGTCAGGGGTCATTAGATTCAGGCTACTGGTGGAAATGTTTAGATTGATGGACATGCCGGCAAACTGTAAGTTGCTTTTCCCCAAAATACTGGATAATGCCTTCGATGGCGGCTGGGCAAAAAAAGAATTGGAAGACAAAGAAACAGAAAACGATATAGGTTATCTGAAAACTGCAGACAGAACACAAGAACCATTCATGTTTTCTTATGCCTCCAATGTAAAATCAAGCATCACAATCATCAGGGGAAAACTATTATGCACGAGGTTTGATTCTGCGTGCGCTTCCATAACATTTGAACAAGCTCTTTACGTCGAAATGCTTGGTTTCCTTTCCCACATAGGCACTCCACGTATGAGCACAGCAACACAGCGACCAGCTCTCTGATTACAGATATTATGCACTACATGAGTCACTAAGCATTGGAGCGGTGTGCAAGGCATCGCAGGCTGGAGCGGCGCCCACACACATACAGCCCTATACCTTCAGCGCTTTCCTCTCGCACAGCCTCGGCCCTCTTCAAGCACAACCTCTTGCTGTCTTTGTTTTCTCTCCTTTTACACAAAGGGAGGAGAAATAACTTACACAAGGGTGCTATATATAGAAGCAAGAAGGGTAAATTAATATCTTATGCATTTTCCTCCCTTTCTATCAATTGTATTCATAAAAAAATAATCTTATAAACTCTAGCACCAAATGAAGCATCATTATTTTGTGTAAGTTTCCATCTAATACCTTCTGTATCTGTGTCAATCCACGTACCTTTCGTTTGCGCAAAGCTCCTTTGGTCCCAGGAACAGCCTCACACACCAAGCTGATGGCCTCCCTGAAGGGAGGACAAGAGAGGGTGAGGACCACATACAAATCCTTTTAAACATTATGGTAAGATTATTTAATTTGAACAAAAGATGCCATATTTGATTGTATTTTCCTGCATGCTTCCTGCATAAAATTATCTAAATGCAGTTTTAACATCTGTATAACAGCTACACACCCACGCAATATCTTTTCAGCAATTAAAATGAATTTAGAAAGCTGATGACTATGTGTGACTGTTCATTCAAGGTTTACACAACAGTTATAACCGTGTGTTTGGCTATCGAACTTCTAACGTTCCCAGTGCACTCACTACAGGAAGTCAAGCATAAAAGTGGACATGACAGGCCCCATCCCATGCTCAGGAAGCCTTTCTGCATGGTGAGGTTTCTGGTAAATGTATGATATAACAACAGCAATGCTTGTTTTATCAAAATGTGTTCGCTGGGAATGAAGAAGAAAAAACTGCACAAGATACCAAAGATTATACCGTTAAATACGGACCCAACACAATACACAATTACAAATACACCATACACCAATCATGTTTAAGCCCGTTTCAACTATTTTTCAAAGCATGTAGTTAATGTAATAAACTGAAAAACACAAAAATTTCAAAACACACCTTGTGATTTGTGACCTTGTATTGAAATCCAGAGATCTCATTGACCGCAGGACCTCTATACAGCCCAAATACTGGAACAAAGATGTAAACACAAAATACATCAGCTCCATATCAGTGACAGCCCGCGCCCTAACCTGGGAAATAACATGAATAGAGATGAAAAGCTGCTTCATGATGAATGTGGTGACACCTGAGGCAAGCGTAGACTCACATCACAGCATCTACTCATGACATTAAAACACCTCCTGTGATTAATATTAGGAACATTTAGTGCTGACGTGGTTATGTCAGTACAGCCATCGCACTTATAGTAGTGTCAGCGATCAAAACGCACTCATCCGCACGGTCCATTTTCACTACGTCACTATTCTAGTCAATCACACAAATGTTATGGCCCTTTTGTCACTGGGAGAAACTGAGGATACGTGTTATTGTTTAGTAAATCTGTTCTGTTTCTTCCATGTGGCTTAAAGAGTATCCTTCTCCCAAAATCATACAGTTTTATGATACATTATGCAATTAAATATATACTAAATACACTATGACTGGACTAATTAGCGCTATATAAATAAAAGTTATTATTATTATTATTATTATTATTATTAATTCATCATATCCAGTGCTCCCTTCAGTGTTAACACAGTGGTAAACAACATTGTCAGAGTAAACAGGGTCAATGTCAATGTCTCTAGAGCGATAGAGCATGATGTGTGAGGAGTTACCACATGATCCAAATTAATCATTGCATTGGCTGTGGAGCAGGCGCCAGACCCCAGTACGAGCCAGGGGTTGGGGGCAGCAGACGGGGCCCACATTGCCTCTCACAGCGTACAGGCTTTTACTAGCATTGATGGGACAAATAAGTGCTCTCGGCCTAAATGCAGTTAATGGAATGTCACGTCTGTCACAAACACTAGCGGCTTTGTTTGGGCAAGTTAGTAGGTGTCACATGACGGTCATCACAGTCACAACATATTTCAGCTGATGCCCAACGCTTTGTTGCTTTTGTGTCATATCAGAAATAATCCAACATGTGAGATATCTTTTGTGGTTATAACTGATATGGTTTGTTCCGTCCTCTACCTTCATTCACTTCACACTGTCAGGAGCATCATCACTCCTCACTTGTGACTCATTTCTAGCATGATGACATTCACAGCTCTTTTAGTTCTCAGCCAATCCAGGCTCTTTTAAAACATGAAGAATAGTGTTTGTACACAGAGCCTTAGACATAATAATGTAATGATGGAGTGATAAACTAACTCATGGATGTAAACAATTTACACATCTCCATGGTTACAAAAGGCATCACTGAACGGATCGTTTTTGCAAATAACATCCGTGCGATAGTTGACACAATCCTGTTTTATCGTTTATCTACATAAATAAAAATGTCATCCGTGTTCTTTAATCTATTTATAGACCTAAACACTAAATAACACGCTGCGAAACACAAGACTAACATATGAGTCACGTCAAAACTACCAACCTTAACAATGTATGTAACTCCTGGGCCTGAGATCTTCTCACTGGAGTGCAGCCATCCTCTGGAGGGTTTACTGACCAGTCCCCCTCCACCTGGATTCCAGTCCTCAGTTCCAGGCTGTAGCTCGTCCACTCGGCTCTTCTTGCTCATGTTGACCACCGTCTCTAGCTGAGAGCAGGGGGATGACTGGGAAATGCACTGAGTGGCTCCCACCCAAGAGGCTGCTACTGCTGCTGTTGTTGTCACAGTGGGGCCTGAGCCACTGGAGCTGCCTGAGCCCGATCCCCCACCCCCCTGCAGCTTAGACACAGCCAAGTCCTTGACAGCCGAGGGCAAACCCTTGATGCCCAGCAAGCTGCCGGAATTAGTGAATTTTAGGTTTGACACCTTGTTGATGAGTGTGCACAGAGTGGTGCCTCCATCCTCCAGGTGGTCGGAGCCGTGGCCGGTGACGGTGCTGCTCGCACTGGTGGGCTGGACCTCAGATGGGGGTGTGTAAGATGTCTCGGCTGCAGGCTGGGGACTGGCCGAGACCTTGGGGTTCATGGACAGCCCGTGAAGAAGATCATCGACAGATGTTACTGACTCATTCCTGAAGCGGTTGTATTTGGTACGGTGAAGCATGCCCTTCTCTCTCTAGCTCTCTCCTCCTCTCTCACACAGTGCACACAGCCTGCCTCTTTCACAAGTGAGCTGGCAGACGCGGCTGAGCTCGGCTGATTAGCCTCCCATGTAACATAGCAGCAGCAACGGTGGTGGAGGTAACGAAAGCCTTGGAGCAATCACAGGACAACTCTAACTCTATTTTTCTCTCCGGATGATACAGCGATGACTGGGTTGAGCCAGCGTTTTCTTCTAGCACCAGAGTCCAACCTGTTTCTAGTCAAATCCAGAGGTGCGATCCAACCTGTCAAAGAAACAATCCATTGAAAAACAGCACTAAGAATGTGCTGGATGGAAAAAGGTCTGTAGAAGGCTGCCAGTGTTGTGCAGCGCTTGGATTTCTGATGATAATCTGTCGCCTTTAAAATCCAAAGTCAAAAGAAGAGAACAGGTTGAATGTGGCTGATCATGGACACTGAGGGAAGAGCATATACTGTGTGCTGACTGCTGCCTGCCTGTCGGCTCAGAGCTAAAGCATGACTCACTGATCTGAGAAAACCTTCTCAACAAAAGGCTTGCTGAGCACTGCAAATCACTTCCTGTTGGAAGGAGAAAGAAAACCTCCCACTTAAAGCATACTGGAACCAATCAATTTTTGAATCCCCCAGTCTGATATTTAATTTAAGTCATTTTTAGAATCCAATTAAATTCTATTTGCAGAAGAAAAAAGAAACCTAGAGAAATACCAGTCAATGATAACAAAAAATATCTAATCTTAATTAGGCAAAATAAAAATTCTAGTAGACTAATGAGAAAATATGATTCTATCTACGTTTTACTTAAACCAAATGTGACTGATTTAGTTTAATTTATACAGTGCATACATACAGCCTATGAATTAAATGTGTTATAAGTTGCTTATTATACGCGCTGCTTTATTACAACTGTCAATGATCTATTTATTCTAACATCATCTGTTTAAGTTACATTTGACTGGATTGGTAATTTACCATGTTTGATGCAGAACAAAAAGCAGATTTCAGGTGCGTATGAGACACACTGAGGCGCGCTCCATATTCTCCTGCTTACAATGTGAAATGAGAGAGAAAAGAGAAAACAAGGCCTACAAACAGTCTCAGGCAGGTGGCTCAATGAGTCTCCTTAAAAACAGTGTCTATTAAGCATCTTTGTCTCCGCGGCAGCAGAGCGCACACAGTCGGACATCATTCACGTCCAAATGTCCAGGAGCAAGTGAAGGCGAAGGACTGACACTCATTCATAAGCAGCTTCCGCTCTCACCCTGCTGCAGATTTCGCACTGCAGTCCCTCCCAACATATCTCCTTCCTGCCAGGCAAACAAGGAAAAAAAGGAAAACACGACTGCGTTCTCTCCTCAGACACAAAGGCACAAAGACAGGCAGGGAAGAACACGCAGGATCTCCCTCCAGAAGCGAGGAGGCGAGAAGGCAGAAGACGGGAGCAGAGCACGAAGACGCACGCAATATTTAGTCTTTTATGTGAATGAAAAAGCAGGCTGGCATACCAATGTTTCTGTGAATGGAAGCGAGGCCCTTCTGCCTCTGCAAGGCAATCCCTTGGGATGGCATGCTCTTGTCCAATAAGGAGCCGGCTGGATGACTCATTCAGGGAGGCTTGCTGAATAGTGGAAGAGTCCATTCCACAGACAGGTGCCACTTCAGAATGCTTTCAAATCATTGCAGAAATGGTGCAAATAACACAAAAGAAAAAACATTTAATTGTTCGATGGCATTATAATTTTGTTGGTAGGGCAGGGAAACCGTTAATTTTAATAAAAACACCCCTAAGATTTATTTTTGCCCCATTCTTATGAAAACTCACCTCTTACACATTTAATTAGTGATTCATACAACAATGGATAGCTTTATAGCCTCACAGATATATTGGGTATTTGATAAACAAGCCAATCATACGTAAATAGCTCTAACATCCGGTTATTATAAATGACTTAATGATTTATATTGTCTAAAGCCCTATAACAGCCTGTTATGCACTGCAATGTCATCTCATACACAGAGGACGTATGGGCCTGATATCAAGTTACAAGTTGAAGATACAAATCGCCTACCACAATAACAACAACAATAATTATTATTATTATCATTATCATTATTATATAATAATTATTATAATAACAAATCATGCTATTATAACATTAATCATGAGGGAGATGCAGGTCTTTAGTCTTTACTGGAGATATGAGTGAGGAGCGAGGTGTGAGTGACGTCATTGATAGGGTGGGACACTATGACGTCATCAAATTCTGATTAATTTGAATGAAATAAAATGTGTTTTTGCAGCGCTGAAATCACAAAAGCAGTTGCCTCGAAGGGTGACATAAAAATAACAGATTAATAATTTTCATTGGAAATTAGTAAATGTCCCATCATCCCCTGTCCTGAGACCTTCCTTCTTGGAAAAACTACAATACCCTTTTGGAGAAAGTAGAAACCTCGGGAAGAACCACAGTGAAGAAGAGATCCCACTGCCATGGATGAACAGGCAGAGGAGCTTGTGTGTGGAGAATTGTATTTGTGTTCCTAACTGGCCTGACCATAAGCTATTTCAAAGAGGAACGTTTTAAGCCTTGTCTTAAATGAAGAGACTGTGTCGGCCTCTTTAACATGGACAGGAGCTGATTCCATAACACAGGAGCTTGGTAGCTAAACGCTCGACCTCCTACTGTGCTTTTAGAGACTCTTGGGACCACCTGAAGTCCAGCATTTTGAGAGCGAAGAGCTCTGTTTGGATGATGTGTTGGGGGGAAAGTATGGTAGCTTGAACACTATTATCAAAATGTAATATTTCATTTCACGTACTCTGTCAGTTAATTACTGTTCACATATTTTTCTTCCACTTCCCCGAGGGGAGTGGAACAGGCACATCGATTACATGTGTATCCAGATAATCCTCAACTGCCTGGGGAAATCTACAGAACGGTTCTTCATCTCCCTCAAAGAACTTGTTCTCCTCCTGAGTGGTTCCAGTTCCACAGTCTATCTGCAAATTCAAGCGTGTCCGCCTGTCCGTCCGAGGGAGATGGATCTCTCCTTCACTGTGGAACTCCTCAAGGTTTCTACATTATCCCAAAGAAGTTGTGTAGTTGTGTAGGGGAATCTACAAAACCTCTTGGGATAATGGGCAATTGGTCCACAGAAACAAAGAGAAAGTGTTAGCGGTCACCTCCAGTCTCGCCCTAAAACCTACAAACCAAGTTAGAAATCTGGGGGTAATAATGGGCTCAGACTTGAACTTTAATAGCCACGTCAAATCAATAACATCTGCAGCAATTTACCAAAAAACATTGCCAAAACCAAAGATATAGTGTCTAAACCTGATTTGGAGAGACTTATCCACGCGTTTGTCTCCTGTAGATTAGACTATTGTAACGGCTGCTCACAGGTCTCTCCAAACGAGCTGTAAAACAGCTGCAGTACATCCAGAACGCTGCTGCTCGGGTCCTGACTAGAACCAGGAAGTACCATCACATTAGTCCTGACTAGAACCAGGAAGTACCATCACATTAGTCCTGACTAGAACCAGGAAGTACCATCACATTAGTCCTGACTAGAACCAGGAAGTACCATCACATTAGTCCTGACTAGAACCAGGAAGTACCATCACATTAGTCCTGTTCTCAGGTCTCTGCACTGGCTCCTGTGGCTCAGAGAATAGACTTTAAAGCAGCTCTGCTTGTGAACAAGTCTCTCCACGGCCTAGCACCAAAGAACATCTCAGACATGTTAGTGCCATATGAACCATCTCAGACTCTGAGTCCGGCCTCCTGCTGGTGCCAGAGTCAGGACTATACATGGACCGGCCTCCTGCTGGTGCCAGAGTCAGGACTAAACAACATGGACCGGCCTCCTGCTGGTGCCAGAGTCAGGACTAAACATGGACCGGCCTCCTGCTGGTGCCAGAGTCAGGACTAAACATGGACCGGCCTCCTGCTGGTGCCAGAGTCAGGACTAAACATGGACCGGCCTCCTGCTGGTGCCAGAGTCAGGACTAAACATGGACCGGCCTCCTGCTGGTGCCAGAGTCAGGACTAAACATGGACCGGCCTCCTGCTGGTGCCAGAGTCAGGACTAAACATGGACCGGTCTCCTGCTGGTGCCAGAGTCAGGACTAAACATGGACCGGCCTCCTGCTGGTGCCAGAGTCAGGACTAAACATGCACTGGCGTCCTGCTGGTGCTCAGAGTCAGGACTAAACATGGACCGGCCTCCTGCTGGTGCCAGAGTCAGGACTAAACATGCACCGGGAATGGGGAATCTTGTCTTATGTTGACTGGGTGTTATTCGAGTTTTAAGTTTTAATTTTGTTCATTTAGCTTTTCGGTGTACAATAAAGTTGTCCCATTTAGTTTGAACAGTTTCATTTCCAGTCCATTACATGATAAGTCACTCTGATAAAGGAACAAAGACATTCCTGGTCTTTCCGAGCTTTTCCAATGTTATAGGGCCAATTTTAACATGGACACAATTCTTGTGCATAGAATTTTACTTTCCACGTTGTTTAATCCTTCAAACATACTTTGATCACATTATAGCAAACCTAAGCCTGGTCCCACTGTAGGACAGGCCAGTCCCACAATGCACAAGGGTCCCCCAACTTCAAATGCACTTGTTTTATATAATTGTGTCTCAGATTGTATATTGAAATGTCTTTTAGTGTATTGTACGGAGCCCCGCAAGTGACATCAGCAAAATATTATATTTTCACAGAAAAAAAAAAAGGAATATTTTTGTTTTAGTTTTTTCGTGAAAATATAATATTTTGCTTGCGGGGCTCCGTAGTATTGATTAATTTAATTGATGTTTTATTTGTGTTTTAGTATCCTATGTTTGTTGTTTATTTTGTGTTGTTTTAACTGGGTACACATGAAAAAGATAACTTTTCTCACTGGGTTTTCCCTGTATAAACAAATAAATGAAATGAAATCTCTTTATTTTGTCCCATAGGATGTAGCTTTGATGGCGTCTGATCTGCCTTTAGCCTCAGATGATTCTTCTCCAACTGTTCACATTTCACATTCAATTGTAAAATCGTTCTTCATTCATATTCTAGTATCGCGGGTGACTTTGGGCCTTAGGTGGGGTACACCCTGGACAGGGGCCATCGCAGGCAATTCGCTCTCACATTCATTCACTCGGGGAAAGTTACAGTTGTCCGTTTACAGAACACGTGCGTGTCTGTAGACGGAGGGAGGAAGCCGGAGAACCTGGAGAGAACCCTTGGTAACACGGGAAGGACTCCACCCAGATGATGTAATGTTGGTGCGGCCACCGTGCACCCCACACTTCAGATCTTTCTGTCTTATAGCATAATATACTTAGTTATTCTAATAGCTTGGCATTCAAAAAATGTTTTCTCAATCACATTAAATCCAAGCTTTTGTTACACAGTCGTATCTACCTGCGTTGCATCAATGAAATTTCCCCATGTGGGACAATAAAGGATTATCTTATCTTATCTTATCTTATCTTACATGTCAAGTTGTATTCAACACACATCTCATTAAAGAAGAGCTACAGTTCATCTCTGTGAAGGTCTCCTAATGTATTGTCTTTCCAAAACACTGCTTTCTTTCCTATAGAGATCTCTGGCTTATTCCATATTGATGAATATGTTTGTGAATAAGGGGAAATGTTCATAATTTTAAGGCTCAAGTGCCACACATTCTTTCGATGGTGAAGTACTGGGTTTAATATCCTCCTCGTCTTTGTTTTCTATGAAAGCATTTGTAGTGGGTTGAAAGGGGCAGCCATGTTATTTATGGATCCATATCCACGGTAAAAGAAATGCTAGTTAAATGAGGATTATTCCTAAAATTCATAACTTATTAATGATGCTGCTAATTACCTTTCTGAGATTTTTTTTTTTTTTTACGACTGGCAATTAGCACCTTAACATGCCCAAATATACCATTGTTCTGTCTCTTCAAAACAGAAAAGATCAAAATCCCAAAATGGTGTCAGGTTACGCTGCATTATTCATATTTCATTCACTTTTTTAATACGTGCCTTTCTTTGCAAATATGTGTACATATTGCATTCACACTTAGTCTTAATTGAGCCCATTTTAGTCCTGATGTGGTTCTAATTCTAGTCCCAGACTTAGCTCAGGGCCTCATTTTGAAACGTATACAGAGTGAAGGGCCACAGACAACAACGAAGAAAAATGTTTGAAATGTTTCATTTGACATAGTTTAGATGAGCATCCTCGCCTTTTATAAGGCTGTATCACATCAACATTGTTATTTAGGTTATAATAGCAGATTTTTTCCAACTTTCCAACTTTCCAATAAAAGGTAAAACTTTTGGTTGTTTGGACCCGTTTAGCAAGAAGCCTTAGGACCACATTTGGCCCACGGGCCATATTTTGGACACCGCTGGTTTAGGGTTTTGTCCAGGTTTATTCCCAATGTTCATTAATGTGAATGAAGCCTGTGTTTATTTATTCAAGTACAATTCACGTTTTGGTACCACTTTATACACTAGCTATACCTTAAATTAGCCTCAACAACTTAAATCACAATTAACCAATTGTTTAATAAGAATTATTACTTGGGCTAATGAAGGGGTTATTTTTTCAGTTTGGGGTTAGTTATTGTGTTATGGTTAAGTGTTTCTTCAATTCATAAAATATTGATTACTGAAGGAAAAATGGAGCCGGATAGAGTAAAAGGGAAAATGCATGTTTTCCCTGTCCCGTGTCCTGTTGTCCCCTGTCCTGTTGTCCCCTGTCCTGTTGTCCCCTGTCAAAGCACAGCCACCACTTCATTGCAGGAACACTTTATTGGAGACGCCGCACCGTAAACAATCCCTGTACATTTCTCACTTATGTCCAGTCCACATCAGGATATCAACACTGCATGCATCATTTAGTTGCAATTAGCATTCAGTTACATTTTATAATTAAGTTTTGCTTGCTTAGTAAGTTTATGTGAAAATAAAAACTCATTACATTTGTATGGGAAAGTATTCCGTAACTTGTCACTAGAGGGAGCTGTACAACCTGTTTTATGCGACACTGCACTTTCTATTTGCCACACAAGGGAACGTTTTATTAATATCAGTTTGTTACTTTACAAAACATGTAAATACTATAGAAAAAAATAAGATACCTGGATTTCACGTGCCTTGACATGCACGTACAAATGTCTTGCAAAAATCTTTAAATTTTAAACTCGACATTCTGAATGTGGGAAAATTTATTTGAATCACCTTCACAATATTTTTTATTTTACTTAATTATAATTGAAAATCACTGCACTGTATGTACATACGACGTCTTATAGCCCTAGTAACGCCATGGGCACAGTTAAACAATAAGAGTTAAAATGCATGCTGTAATATGCTGGTGCCACCAGGAGGCGCTCGCATGTTCTGAGTGGATATGTGGTCTCACGAGTGAGTCGTTTGTCCACATCTCCAGAGAATTAAAGTAAAAGAACTGAAATCTACGAATGTTTCCTCCTCTTCTTCTAAAAGGGAAACACAAAACTGGTAAGATGCAATCTTATTTAGGAGGTAGAGCCTTTTTAATTTTACAGAAACAAAAAGTGGATAAAAAAATTACACTTTCTACACTTACTTTAATTTCCATTAAAGGTCCCATATCATGTAAAATCGACTTTTCAGAGCTTTTAACATTCAGTGCTATTGGTACCTCATATATTTGCCGAAAGTGTTATTTTGAT
Source organism: Eucyclogobius newberryi (assembly GCF_026437365.1). Taxonomy (NCBI): domain Eukaryota; kingdom Metazoa; phylum Chordata; class Actinopteri; order Gobiiformes; family Gobiidae; genus Eucyclogobius; species Eucyclogobius newberryi. Next base: position 44,586,537 of record NW_027315834.1, on the reverse strand, counting down.
TGATTCCTGCAGTCTTTAGCTATAGAAAAGTCCCTCTCCTTTTATATAATATTTTATAACCATTATGCTATGGGTGTTGCACAACACTTATTATCAAATACCCTTAGGGTGGACTACGAAACGGGAAAAATAGCATGATATGGGATCTTTAAGATGCATTTGGCCTATTCCATTCTACGGTTTCCTACACATTTTCACTGCTTCACTTTACAGATTAAGTAAACATTCATCATATCCTGTACAACCTCAAAGGCCTATCCACCATCTCCAATCTCCAATCATCAACTTTGCTTTGATAAAAACATAACCAGGCCTTGTGGGGCACCAATCAAAGTAACAGCCCATCCATTTTGCTCCAAGGGCAAACCTGGCCATCCACTTGAGGTTTTGAGTCAAACCCCTGGTCCAGAAGAACCTCAATAAACAAAGACGACGATTGTCTGCCATCTTCACATTTTAATGACCACCACAGCTTTCCTGTTGGAGAGAATCCAGCAAAATGTTATATAAACTCAATACATTACTAATAACTTTGTGTCAAACCAACTCATACACATTAAATTAACACAGGTACATCTGATACCAGTTGCTAGAATCCAGCTCAATTTACTAGAGTTGTGGCGTGATATCCGAGTTTTGTAAACCAAACTTTAGGCTCAGGTCTTGCTTGGAGCAGAGCTTTCCGTGGACTCTGAGAAGCTCTTTTAGTGACTTCCAAACCAATCATGAACTTACCCCAAACTCAAACTAAACCAGCTTCTAGCAACAGGTCTCTGGTGCATACTCATGAGTTATATGTATAAACAGGGACATACCCAGGCCTTCTCCCACTTCTTAAGCTGCTGTTCATGCGCTGCAAGAGCACTTTCCCACTTGTTCAGATACGTTGACGGAATGTCTTCATCTGTCAAATAAATTGCATATCAATAATCCTATATTTGATCTGGCATACAAGTGAAGCAAAAACACTCCACAGCAGTTTGGATACCTCCATTGGGGAGTCGGAGGACAACTTCAGACACGTCTTTTCCTGTGCTGGCCTCAGCCACACAGCGGTATTGGACATCTTTGGTCATTGGCCCCTCCTGGAGCCAGATGCTCACCAGTACCTCGCTCTGACCCACAGGTCGGTGGTACTCCATTATGGGGCTGGTCACACTGTGCCCGTTCCTAAACCACTGAATGTGGACATCACTCGGACCTGAGGAGAGAGTTTGACTAGTTGACTCTCTTCCACACAACAGGGTGTGTATACTCAATACAAATATGATCAATGTAAAGCACTTGCCTTTGGCTGATACTTGCTCCAACCATTTAAATTTGCAAAGCATGGTTCAATCTTCATGCATTTTAATGCCAATACCTAACTCCATTAGCCATTCTACATCAATACAAAACAATCTTGAGTAAATAATTGTGCTCGCAAACATATGCAACTCTTCCTTTTAATACCACATGCTATTAGCAGCACAACAAAATCAAAAACACAAACAAGATTTAAAAACATCTTACAGAATTTATTCAGTTTCCCCATTTAAGAGACACCAGATAAAAACCCTAAATCTCTGTACAATGTCCAAAAGTATTTTCTATATATACATAACTTTACATTTTTACAGATAATCAAATGAACATGGGAACAGTAATTTTGTCTGTAACGGAAACAAACAAACAAAAACAAGTGAACAATGTGACTGAATATGTCCAGTCAAAATGAAGATCCAGGAGAGTCTCATTTCTCTTTGTTGACGTCAAACCACAACCAAACGTTGAGCAACTTATGACAAGACCAGTTTTGTAAAGGGAACAAGCAAGTTGTTAGTTCAAGTGTGGACCGGACACATGCAACAAGCAAAGAACTGAAAAATAGAAATGAGATTTGATAGGGCAGAAGTGACCCTTTCACATCAAGCAACCGATTGTGAGGAAGAGAAGTCGGGTCACTGTCAGAGGCACCACTCACCCAAAGCAAGGCAGAAGAGCATGAAGGCCTCCTGGGCATGAACGCCCCAGGCCTGGTCCTTCAGCAGAGGAGGCAACAGTCTCACCTCGGCCTCTTTGACCGGGCCAGTGTGGGCTTTGGCAGAGAGAGGGAAGGATGAGGGAAGGAGAGAAAGCGTGCTACATCCAGAGGTGGAGAGGGAGGACGAGGTGTCGGCAGACGGAGAAGCTGTGAAGGAGGAGTGATGGACAGAGAGAAAGTGTTGAGGAAAATTAAATCAAGTACCACATGCAAAATGGGTGAACAGACTCGTGGATGAGAAATAGATTTTGAATAGTAAAATCATCATAAACTACTTAAATAAATAAAATCTAAATAAGAGCCTACAAATTAAATTATCACATCTTAAATAAGCATGTCCATGTCGGTCTTCATTAAAATATTTGTTAAAAAAAATAAAAACGTTCAGATTGTTTCCAGGGCATGTGTTACAATTTTAGGCAAAACATCAGTGTGTACACAGTGGCACAAATATTAAAAGAACAACAAAAATGATACAGCAGTGGTTAGAATGGTTTCATTTTGGATTTCACTGTATTAAAAAAAACAAAAAAACACTTGTTATGTCAGCAGTACAACAGGTCAAAGAGATCAGCTATTTAAGAGGCAGCGATTTACATTTCTGTTTCTTCGATAAACCCTTCATTGCTCCGTTTATCGCTATAACAATGAACAAGCGCCTGATGAAAAAAATCTTCCCTGAGAAAAAAATAACCCAACAAAGCAGTAACTGTTTGGTAGCATACATCGCTTCAAAAAATGCTAACACTGACATATTACTTCACAAGGCTGTACAAAGTAACAAACTCCAATCTGGAAAACATCTAGCTAACTTACCAATTTGGTAAATTGTGTTTCCAATTTGGAATTAAATAGCTTTTCCTGCTGGACCAAGCATGTGCAGAGTCTACGCTTTCTGAATTTAAGGGAGGAAAGCTACAAGCTAGTCAAGCCAGGAGCCTCAGTTCAGCCTCAAAAACCATACCTTCTATAAGCAATACCTTCATTTTTGGCTTTTTGACAAGCGGAGGGAGACGGCATATGTATGGACTGACTCAATATAATCTAAAATAAAGAAAACATCTGATTCCCCACTAGCATTGAGGCTCCTCATCCGCATCTGCATACTCAATAGGCTGAGAGTCAGAATCTATGTCAAAGGGCTTCTCCGTAGAAGGGCTGTCGTCAAAACTGTGAACCTTCCCGTTGCCACACTCGGGTTCAGTTTCATATCCAGTGTCCCGAAGGGCGCGCAAATTGGTGGTGCATTGACTACCATTCTGTTTAGGCTGCTCAGCTGAGTTAACTTTGTCCGTTGTTGACATCTCCATTAGCCCTGCCTCACATGCCCGATACTCTGGCTGACTGGCGCTTTTGTGGTTACCAATAAGTGCAGCCCGCAAGCGGAGACAAGGGGCAGGGAGGTACTGCATGTAACAGTTGTACACCATTGCTGCCACAAAGAGGAGGAAAAACAAAAGGAAGAGAAGAAGCAGGGCTGTGCTGTTGTCTTGCTGTAAATATGATGTTGCTGTTGCTTCCTGGTTCCCAGAGCGGGATGGATGAGAGCTAGGTGAGAATGGCTGAATGGGCTGAGGCTTGTGGATGGGGGGTGGAGGTGGAGTTAGTGATGAGTCAGTTTGGGGTGGGGATGTAAAAAACTTTGTAAAACGGGAGGGGACCAGGTCTGAAGTTAGTGGTACTCGGTCTGTCTTACTGTTACCTTCCACAGTCTGTGCGCTAGACGCTTCCTTGCTGCTGGGGGTAGTGGTCACGTGACCTGCCTGATGAGGCTTGGTGGCAGGGAGATCCAGAGTGAGGATGTATGCAGCCAGCTGTAGGCTGAAGTTCTTCCCTACAGCAGGGGCCCATTCCACTGACCAGCACTCATAATGTCCCTGGTCCTCAGGGGCCACACTGTAAATAAGAAGTCCACTGTCACCAATCAGGTGAAAGCGAGACGCATCTGTGAGCTGAGAGCCATTGGCCTTCCACATCACATGGGCCAAGTTGGACGAGCCTCCACACGGCAGCTCTGCAGAACTCCCAGGTTTTACCCTCACTGGCTTGTACTCTCTCAGCGAGGGTCCTGCAATTACGAAACAAAAGAGGTCAAGAGGGTTTCATTTCACCGCTTTTTAACGTTGGAGGGACTTGAACACACCTGAAAGGCATCGGTCTGCATTACCCCTGAGATCCTGGATCAACCAACTGAAAAAGCGCACACACGCATTAATAAATGATCAGGTCTTAATTATAGTGTGCAAGAAAAGCTGAAATAATGTGCGACTTACCTCTCCCGATTTACCACACTATTGATGCATCTCTCTGTCCGTGGATCCCAAGCGCAGTAAGGATCTCGAGCCAAAATGCAGTCAGTGCAGGACAAATATTTCCCACACAGGAATGTGGGGAACTGGACAACACCAGAGTCTGAGCCCGCGTATATGGACTGTGTCTGTGGAGGAAATATAAACAGTTCTTGTGGTAAATGCAAAAAATAAATAAATAAATACAAACTACAAAGTCTCTGACCTTCGTGGACAGCAAAAGGTTTTTAACAGGCTCAGTGTTTTTCAGCAGCTGGATTTCTTCTATAGTATGGACATTTCCTTCATACACAACAGACTTATGCAGGATTCCTTTGTCTAAAAACACAAAATTGCACATCCAAGTTTTATGAAGTCTCATAATATTTGGCTTCTATTTTCTTTAACTGGTTTTATTATAATGCGCCTAAACATTTATTCCTTTTTGCCCTGTCAATATGCAGCACTTTGGAAACTGGTTGGCACACAAATGAATATAAATCTATATTTGGATAATGTATGCATACCTGTTCCAGTAAAGATGACATCATAAATATTTCCATCAAGCGCAGTCACACGGTCCACCACAATCTGAGTGTAGTTAACGTCTTTGGTGATGAGTCGAGGCCCATTGCCAATCGGCAGGACAGGGTCTTCCAGCAGAGGGTGGTCTTTCACAAACTGTAGAGTCTTGTCCGGCAGATGCAGGGAGGAGTTGATGGCTTGTTTGCGCATGTCGTTGTTAATGCACTGGGACAAGAGGAGAAGGACATTGACGTAACATTGTTATGAACAGTTATAGGACAGTAAACTATAGATGTATGTTCAGTACACTTACTGCACCAGGCCGCGGTGAGGGTGAGGCGCCATTGTGCCGAACCCATTTAGTGTGCGATTGTTCCACTGTTGCTTTCTGCATATATTTGCCTTTAGCGAACACATCTTCTACTGCAGTCAGATTGTAGGCACAAACCGCTGACAAACCAACATTTGCCCTAGACATTAAAGATAGAATAGCATAATGTATGGACTATATACAGGTTATGGATGAATAATTCAAGTTATGGACACTAAAGTCTAACCATTGTGAGGTGAAAACCCCATAGATGACTGTATCCCTCCAGTCTGTGGCTTTCAAAATGAAGACATCATGAACTACGTTGAAGACAAAGTTGAGCTCAGGCATGGAGCACACAAGTTTGGCCTTCAGAAAAGATGTCCACTTTTTCTGAAGAGTGCGTTGTCCTCCCAGATCACCCTAAAGAGGCAGGTTCAGGATGATAATACAATGTAACAGGTTGGGTAATGTACAAAGTACAGTTTTGTGTAATTACCTTACAGACACGCGCCACTCGAGGGATGAGCAGCTTGCCAAAGAACTCATACTCCACTGACACCTCAGTGAAGAAGAAGTAGATTTTGTCATCCTCACCAGCCGCCTCATTTCTCCCCTCCCTGATCACATCAGCAAAAACAAAACTTGGCTCTGCAACAAAGCAAGCATCAACATCAATCATCTCCATTAACAAAGATAAATGCCAGCATGAGACATTAAGCTCTTGTTAACTCAATTCACCATTAAGCCAAGATGTGGAGTACTCTGTCCGGAGGAGAGACTGGGGCGGCGAGTATCTGGAAATGATCGGCTCACTACCTAAGAAATTGTAAGTTGTACCAGTGTACAGTTCACCATCTATTTTAAAAATCAAACAAAAGACACAGAATATTAACATACAATATTTTTACAAGAAAACTCAAATGTATTTTAAAATGAACATCTCTACTCACCAACCATGACTGAGGTAAAGCTTTGATAGGGGTCAAAGGAGCATCTTCCTCTGCCGTCCTCAGGCTGACCGGTCAGAGAGAAATCAGCTAAACTCTGAAATATGCACAGAATTTCAATTGAAAGTTTAATGTGTTGAATGAAATAGATCAGAGACAGGGGAGTTTCAACTTACCACGTAGTCACACAAAGGAGTGAAAGCGTAAGTACCACAAACATAAAGTCGATCCTTATCAACGTGGAGCACTTGTATATAATTCAGACAGTCTCTCTGGAAAAAACAAACATTCAAATCTTAGCAATTGTTAGCTGTAACAATGTACTTTCCAAACGCCTATTTCTTATTTATGGAAAAGGGGAAACAATGCATATTAATTAACAATTACATTTAAACAAATGTAAATCTGCTAGATTATAGCCTGGCAGGTTGACAGAAAGATAAAGTCATACACACTTTTTCCACAGACTGACCTCTTTAGACTTTCCCTTGAGGACACATTTGTCCATAAGTGTTTCTTCAACGGTCCACTCAACCTTAAGACAGGAGAGAAAACATTTAAATACAAAAGAAGAGGAAGGAAGGAAAAGCCTATAATGCACTTCAATACCTTATTGAGTCTTTTGGTAATGTTGTTTTTGCTGAGTTCAAAGATGGCCTGCCTGGCGCCCACATACAGAGCATCTCCTTCCTCACTCAGCAGCAACGTGGTGTAGTTGAAGATGCCGGGCTCAGAGAATCCCGTGATGTCTATGTCTGATCATAAAACAAGGGCTTAATTCAAAAGAAATACTTGGCACTTAGTGTTTGCTACAGTAAAAATGTCAGACTACTTCACATTTTTCTATACAGGATACTCATTATAAAACAAGAATATTTTCCTTTAACTGGCCGCCCTCTGATAAGTGGGCGAATACATCTTTTGTCACAATATCTTTTGACAGACCAAAATGTAGTCTAAATGACAGGTGCCAAGAATAACAATTGCGATAATTAGATTTTAACTAATCTAATCCTACATTTAGAGCATGGTGTTTCTATTATCACTGCTGTTTGCAATTTATTTTAATCATATTCCAAACATTAAGGCTAGAGATGAAAAAGTTAGCCTAGTCGGATATAAATGGCGTGTTTGTTTGATTTCATTAGTATAATTACCTTGGTGTTTCCAGGACGATCGGGGAACAGTGTGTGGTCCATGGGTGGACACTTCCAGGAGCAGTCCCAGAAAGACACCCAGCACACCAAAGCCCATGTTGGACTCTGACAGCTTCGGCACGGTGAAGTTTCCTCTGCACAGAGAACAGGATGACAGATGAAGGCCGCCGCACGCACTCGAAAGAGGAAACGCAATGGAGAAATGAAGCTTTTGAAGCATGCTCATAGCAATCGGAAGAGGAGGTGCTCATCAGATTTGCCACATTTTCATAAGTGATAAAAAACTCTGACCTCTGACACATTTGTTTAACCTTGACCAAGCAAAATGTGCATGAAATGTTGAAAACAATTTTAAAAAGAAGTAACCCTTTACAAAATATACAAAATGAAAACTACAACAAAAGACACATTTTCCACTACAAAGATTGTGTTGTTTCAACCGTCTCTTTAACAGTAGAGTGGAAAAGTACTTTTACTGCACAGCTACAACATTTAAATGATAATAAGTATGTACACAGAATAGTAGTAAAATTATACTCTACAGCAGGTGTACATTTCTTCTATTGGCTCTTACTTTGAAAGAGAATTATATTTGGAAATTGGCTTGAGTAACATTACACTTCTAACTCTCAAAATAAACAGGTAATAATCAAAATGATCTGCAAAGACTCGGTTCACACACTCCACGCTTCGGCATCTTCGTTGCGACACTGTTGCCTCTATCACACTTGTATCGAGTTTGTTTTTCAAGGATCATGTATTATTGTCTGACACAGTCGATAATAATAATAATAATAATAACTTTTATTTATATAGCGCTTTTCAGTGACCCAAAGACGCTGAACATAATAAAAAAGGGGGGGGTATTTACAGACAGGGGGGGACAACACGTACAGAACACATTAATATACAGATAAAATGAACAAGACAGAAGAAGTAGAGAGAAAAAGATGGGGATGTAACAGGGGGTAGAAGAGTAGGCAATGGGGTAGAGGAGGCTAGGGGTAGGGGAGGTCATAGGCTTGGGTGAAGAGGTATGTTTTTAGGCGGGATTTGAATGTTGTGAGTGAGGGAGAGTGGCGGACAGGTTGGGGGAGGGAGTTCCAGAGTCGGGGTGCTGTTCGGGAGAATGCTCTGTCGCCAAAAGTTTTGAGTCGGGATGTTGGTGCAGTCAGGGTGAGAGAGGAGGAGGATCGGAGAGCTCGGGTGGGGCGGTGGGGGATGAGGAGGTCAGACAGGTAGGGGGGGGCAAGGTGGTGAAGAGCTTTGAAGGTGAGGAGGAGTATTTTAAAGTTTATGCGCTGCTTGATGGGGAGCCAGTGGAGAGAGCGGAGAACGGGAGTGATGTGATCACGGGACCGGGTGTGGGTGAGGAGGCGGGCAGCGGAGTTTTGGACCATTTGGAGTCTATGGAGGGAATGGGAGGAGATGCCAGTGAGGAGGGAGTTGCAGTAGTCAAGGCGGGAGGAGATGAAGGCATGGATGAGGGATTCAGCAGCGGGGAGGGTGAGGCAGTGTCGGATTTTGGCGATGCGGCGGAGGTGGAAGTATGAGGTCTTGACAATGTGGCTGACATGGGGAGTGAAGGAGAGGGTGGGGTCCATGATGACACCGAGATTGCGTACCAGGGTAGAGGGGGTGATGGTCGAGGTGTCGATGCTGAGTGAAAAGGGACCAGTTTTATTGAGAGTGGATTTGGTGCCAATGAGGAGGAGCTCTGTTTTGTCACTGTTCAGTTTGAGGAAGTTGAGAGTGAGCCATGATTTTATTGTAGAGATGCAGGTTTCGATGTGGCTGAGGGGAGGGTTTTGGGTGGATTTGGTGGTGAGGTATATCTGGGTGTCGTCAGCGTAGCAGTGAAAGTCCAAATTGAGTTGGCGGAGGATGTGACCAAGGGGGAAGATGTAGCAGATGAAGAGGAGGGGGCCGAGGACTGAGCCCTGGGGGACCCCCTGCGTTACTGGGGAGAGGGTGGATGAGTGACCGGTGAGGGAAATTAACTCTTGCCTGTTGGTGAGGTAGGATGTGAGCCAGTCAAGTGCAGAGCCCTCAACACCCAGTTGGCGCAGCCTTTGTAGGAGGATGGAATGGTTTATAGTGTCAAAGGCTGCGCTGAGGTCTAGTAGTAACAGGATGTTGAGGGCCCCGGAGTCTGCAGAGGTGAGGAGATCGTTGAGTACTTTGACCAGGGCTGTTTCAGTGCTGTGAAGTGGGCGGAAGCCAGATTGGAGGGGTTCATAGAGGTTGTTTGACTGGAGGTGGGTGTGAAGTTGGGCGGCGACGATGCGTTCCAGCGTTTTTGAGAGGAACGGCAGGTTGGAGATGGGGCGGTGGTTGGAGAGGTTGGCGGAGTCTAGGGTGGGTTTTTTGAGGATGGGGGTGATGGAGGCCAGTTTGTAGATGGAAGGAACATGGCCGAGGGATAAAGACTGGTTGAAGAGGGTGGTGAGATGGGGGATGAGAGCAGGGAGGCAGGCCTTGGTTAGATTCGTTGGGAGGGGGTCGAGAGAGCAGGTGGTGGTTTTGGAAGCGGTGATGAGGTCTATGATATGAGAGGAGTTAACAGAGGAGAAGGTGGTGAGGGCAGGGAAGGGTGGGTGGTCAGGGAGAGGAGGGGGGGCAGGGGTGGGGGTGGTGATGGAGTTAATGGAGACGGCAGTCATGGAGCTGTTGATTTTGGAAATTTTGTCATTGAAGGCAAGGAGGAAAGAGTTGCAGAGGTCAGGGGAGGAGGGTGGAGTGATGTCCGGTGGCTGGAGCAGCTTGTTGACGGTGGAGAACAGGGTGCGAGGGCTCCGGTGGGAGCTGTTGATGAGGGTGGAGAGGTGGGCAGATTTGGCGGCTTGGAGAGCGTCACGGTAGGAGGAGATGTGTAATTTGAAAGCTTCGGCGTGGACGGTGAGGCGGGTTCTTTTGAGGAGTCGTTCGAGTTGGCGGCCAGTCTGCTTCATGGTGCGGAGTTCAGGGGTGTACCAGGGGGCGGGGTTGATGTATGAGACGGAGGAGGTTTTCCAGGGGGCTAGGGAGTCAAGGGAGTCGGAGAGGGTGGTGTTGAGCATGACAGCATAGTCGTCGGGGGAAGAGGGGGGGGAGTCAGGGGGGAAAGCAGAGGATATGAGCTGGGAGAGCGTGAGGGGGTTGACTGACTTGATATTGCGGTAGGTGATGGTGCGTTTTTTGGGGTTGTGGGGCGAGGGTAGGGGGGCGGAGAAAAGGATGCAGAGATGATCAGAGAGTGGGAAGGGGAGGGGGTGGGGCTTAGATATGGGTAGGAGAGAGGAACAGACTAAGTCCAGAGTGTGGCCTTTGGTATGGGTGGGGAAGTCAATATGTTGGGTGAGATGGAAGCAGTCCAGGAGAGAGAGGAAGTCGGATGTCAGTGGGGCGTTGGGGCAGTCAATGTGGATGTTGAAGTCACCAGTGAGTAGGAGGCGGGCAGAGAGAGAGGATGCGATGGTGAGGAGTTCAGACAATTCAGTGAGGAAAGAGGGGTGGGGCTTTGGGGGACGATAGATCAGGATAGCGGTGATAGAGTTGGGGAGGGAGAAGACGAGGTATTCAAATGATGAGATGGATGGAAGGTTGAGGTTCAGTTCAGTGATGGATGTAGATTTTTTATGAATAACAGCAAGACCTCCCCCACGCCCGGAGAGGCGGGGTTTGGCAGTGTAAGTGTAGTTGGAGGGAGTGGCTTGGTTGAGAGCATAGAAGTCCAGGGGCTGTTGCCATGTTTCACAGAGGAGAAGCAGATCAATGTTATTGTCCAGTAGCAGTTCAGATATAACAGGTGATTTGTTGGCGAGGGAGCGGCAGTTCATCAGTGCAAGGGAGATGGATGGGGGCGCGGAGATGGATGGGGGCGCAGGGGTGGGGGGGGCGGAGGTTGCTGAGGTTGGCAGTGCGGCAGGTGGGGGTGACAGGGGGGGGAAAACTAGTCCAGAGTGAGGGGATAGGTGAGCCGTCGTTGGAGTGTTGGTTATGGGAGAGACCAGAGCCCCTGTGGATGTAGCGGGGCCGGCGAAGGATCCCAGCTGAGCTAGCTGCAGAGGCAGCAGCAGCTGGGAGACGGTGGTTATGGTTGAGGAGGTGAAGGTCAGCAGCGGTGTAGGTGAGTAGGCGAGAAGTTGGTGGAGCGGTGGCCTGGAGGCGTGGGAGTGATAGTCCGAGGAGGAGATGGAACGTAGCAGCAGATGAGAGTAATCCAGTTAGAATGTTGGCGGTGGCTAGAGGCTGGTTAACTAGAAGCTGGTGGGCAGAGAGTTGTGAAAAAGCAGCAGTGGACCGGGTGTTGAAGCTGGTGGAGTGAGTGGCGTTGGTTGCCCCAGACCTTGTCTGCACGGCAGGGAGGCCCCGCGATACCATGACGGACCTCCGCAGGTGTTAAGCCAGCTGTTAGCTGGCGGCTAGGGCAGTAGATAGTCCAGGAGTGAGGGAGGAGATGAGCGATGGACGGTGCAGTAATGTCCGATGAAGTTAAGGAACAGGGATGTAGACAGAAGACAACACAGAGACGCGGGAACAAAACAAAACAATGGAAACGACTAACAAAACAAAGACGTTGGGACAGAAGCGGCAGTCCACATACCAGACGCCGGCGTTGCTCTAGCCCAATCAAGACGCATTTGAGTCCAGTTTTGTGACCAGATCGCCCCCGTCTGTGGAGCGGGGAAAGCAGAGAAACGGGGCTGTACCTTGGTTGTATGGGGCTGCTTTTCTCCGGGTGGAGCCGGTGCCCCGCTCTCCGTGTCTGCTCCTGTGGCGGGCTGGGGCCACACCTTCGCCCAGGTACAGACCTCCGGGGCGGCGGGTGCGGGAGCGCGGAGCCGGTGTTCGGGCGTGGAAACGCCGGTGCAGCGGAGGAGAAGCGGCGCCGCTCGCTCGTGGTGCGTGCGGCTCGTGGTGGTGCGTGCCGCTCGTGGTGGAGCCGGTGATCGGACACGGAAACGCCGGTGCAGCGGAGGAGAAGCGGCGCCGCTCGCTCGTGGTGCGTGCGGCTCGTGGTGGTGCGTGCCGCTCGTGGTGGAGCCGGTGATCGGACACGGAAACGCCGGTGCAGCGGAGGAGAAGCGATAGGTTTGATGGTGGTGAACGGAAAGTAGATACAGCACCAAACTGGTTGGACCGGTTTCACATATTTAAACATCTAAAAACTATTGACTGACTCCTCTGTTTTGTCAAATGTGTGTCGAGTATAGCAACAAAAAGAATGAGATTCATAGAAAATAAGAAAATGATAATCAGCACACACACAAACATTTTTGCAAGGAAAAACTACAAAACATGTTAAAAAAAAGCTGTATTCGTAGTTGAATTTCACTATAACAATCAGTGAATTTTCATTTACTTGTTTTTATTGTTGAAAAAGAATTCCTGAGGCCTGTTAAAGGGAGCTGGATTAGAAGGTCAGCGAGGTAACTTCGGGGTTAAAACTTCAGCGGCCTTATTAAGAAGGTTCACTTTCTGTTGGGGCAGATCTCTATGGCAACAAGCCGAGATTATATTCATGTGTGTGACTGGTCACTAGGTGTCGCCTCCATATGAACGCCGTGCCTGAGTTTTCTTTGATCCCTTATTTCCTTATATACGTTTGTGATATACATATACTTTCTTTCTCAATCGTTCCGATTGGTCGGTTGACGCTAACCCCGCCCCCTGCCCCCTGCCCGCGTTCGTCTTCCTTGAGAAAATCGTGGGTTTACAGAGCGAGTTGTAAACCTGTTTCGTAGTACGGCTTATCCAGAGATGCTCATGAGTTTGCAGCGTCTTTGTAGCACGATCCTGGAGTCAACAAACTAATGAGCACTCACACATAGCTAAAACCTCAATACGTCCCCTTTAAGGGACTTGCCGTCTGTTACTAATATGTTTAAACCAGGGGGAGGAGGATCATACAACTGCTCTTCACAAATAGATAATCAATTATTCCTACTGCAGATTGTGAATAATACAGAAGCTGTGATTGAATATTGATTTGTTTGTAAAGGACAACAAATTGCCCCAGAGCTCTGACCCCTTTAAATGAGATGTTTTTTTCACAAGGGCTTCCACTTACTAAATCTGGTGAGGGTGGAATCCAAGTGCAGCTCCAGCCCTGGCCATGGACTAACATTTTCTAAAGAGGGGGTCAAATAAACAAGGACCCTTTGTTTACGGCTGATGAGGGGAGCCCCTAGTGCACTGCCCCGCCCCCTGACTATACCCCTCGTCCCGGCCACATCGTCACATCGAGAACCAAACAATGAACAGAGGAGGAACGAAACAAGAGACAGGCATAAACTCTCATATAATTCAGCTGCAACTGGATGAATCAGTAGTACAGATTCATTATTTACGTGAGGTTCTAAAACAAGTAAATTTGCTACTAAATAATTTTAAAAGAATGATTGAACAGAGACATTAATCTAAGTTCAATCTTCTCAGCATCTGCCCAGTATAAATCCTAACACAACAAGACTAATTTCAGAGAGGTTTAAAAGATCTTCCATCTCCTTTTGAGAAAGACGGTTCGAGTCACAGAAAGAGTGAACTGGCAGCTCTCCTATGCTGCAGAGATTTAGAGGAGTGGTCATACTGTTCACAGATATTTAAGACGGTCCCCATGCTGGCAGGACTCTTTGAGCCCATTGTGCTCTCTTACAAGCTCCTTTGGTTGGGCAGTTATGGTGACACCTGCTCGGGGCCTTGGGGTTCCCACTGCACTGGGAAATGGGCAGAGAAACTGGCTGGATGCCCATAGACCACAGGAGACACAGGGGAAGAGTAACTGAGCTCATCTCTTCAAGAGAAAGCTGTACTCGCTGCAACCTGCTAATACTATACCTGCTTGAACATTCACAAGTGAATTTCTCGAAACTGGAACTATTGAGAGGAACTACAGAGATGGAAGTATAAGATGGCTCTGGTTGTTTTTACTATTGTTTCCTCCTCCTCAAAAAGTGAGGTCCATCTTTACTGAAGACATCTGATTTTGGCCTGATATAACACTCGTCACTCGCTCATTCAGAGGGAACAGAAGATGCTCTGCATCCTGTGAGTGAGTGGGGTAATGTGAGGTTTAGACATTCAGCTCCTGCCAACAGCTTCAAATGCCCAGCCTGTTTCCCACTAGCTCTCGGAACTCTCGTTCCATGTCCTCTGTAATCATTAACATCAATCCACTGAGAAGTCTTCCACTGCACTCTGCCAAGACGCTGCTAGACTTTTTAGCACTTTGTGATTTTCAATATTTCCAATCTCACTCAAAGTTACCAGTTAAATGTGTGGTGTTTTTATGCACATTTATACTAAATAGTGAGAGTGAAAGTAAATGGCCAAACCCGGATAGTGTGTCACTTTTCTACATTAGCACATTTCTGTATCAGGTGGACCATCTGCAGAGCACACCCTGCAGTGGAATGGTCATAGAAACCAGCTTATGATAAGACACTGCTTTTTATTTGTTTAAAATAAGATTAAAAAAACAAACACTGGATACAAATTGTTATGATTGACAAGATCATTGGGTGTTGCTACCATCTAAAGTTAGAAAGATTTTGCATTGCAGAAATGATAAAACAATGTAAGTGGAGAATTCTTTGACAAGCCTGTAAAGCACATGACAAGTATAAAGCTCAAGATTCTAGTTTAGCACTTGATAAGATCTTGCAGATGATATAACGCCCACTGGCATTTCTCAGTAATAGAGATTTTTTGAGATCTTCTGACAGTATATGCAATGTTTGTCCATTTTGTCATTTCTAGATTTGGAAAACCTTGTAAAAATTTCCCTGCAAAATGTTATGATTTTGCAACAAAGGGATTTTTTATTCAGCAGGCAACCAATTAACTAAATCTATGCTAGACACTAGAGATCTCATTCACGAAGTTACACAGTAGTGGAGATACATTCAAGGTTAAACATCCCAGGAATAGTTAACTGGGTGCATACAGTTTTATAACTTTGTTATTTAGTGTTTGTTAAAACTGGCAATGCTCCAGACGTTCATATGACATCAGTTAGCAACTGCAAAGCCAAGATGTCGTTCATAGCAGCATGACATTAACATTCGGGCCTCTAAAGGCAGTGCAGCAGCATGATGCAGCAGTTTATGCAATATTCATGCAGCCCTCAGTCTCACGGATGGGAGAATTCAACTAAAAGTGCACTATCAGGGCTTCTATGGCCTGTACATGGGGAACTACCTCAATGCAGTATAGGAGGAAATTAAAAAGCAAACCTTCATATTGAGTATAGCCAGACCATCAATGACAACCAAAACGTCTAAATTGAGGAAAAGGAGCTTGTGTTAAGGCAGTATTACAAGTAAAATGGAAACGCTCGTATATAATTACTAGTTGTTGAGCCCCCGCTGAGCTAGCATGTCAGCCTTAAGTGGCCACAGCAAAAGGCAAATGAAGGGTCAGGTCCAGTAAAGGGTATATTTAGTCTGCCTCTGGTGAGCTCTTTAAAAACAACACGCCCTTCTCCGTGTGTCACGTGGAGCTGGAGCCGTCTGAAGCGCGGCCCTATAAACAAACATACGCATGCCACTGATGTACGCCTGGAGCACAAGGGCTTCTGTGTGGTGTTCCCTTCACAGGCATTTCTCATCCAACCAGAGAGAGGAACCGAAAAAGCAAACACGTTTAACTGTGACAGCGTCGGTAGGATGAGGAACATATAAAACGTTTAAAGGATGATTGTTGACGAGTAGAAAGTTCCTTGTGTGCACTGCATCTTTGCCTCTTCTACACAGTGTGCAGGTTGAGTCTACAGTTCCGGTGGCAAAAGCAAAGGGAGCATTTTTATGTGGGATGGTCTGGTTAAGTCATAGACCTTTCGCTCGGTACCATTTCCTTGGAACTATAATGACAGCAAACAGGCCTTGGGGCGTATAATCTTGAACTATTTTAGGAAGCCGCAGAGTCTCCAGTTGAGGTCCAGCACAGACGGCCTTGTGGTTTGAAGTCGGTGTGGAAGTTACATCGGTGGGTTCTTTAAAGTAGCAATTACTGAGGGCAGGTGTCCACTGTAAAAGACAAATGGCCCACTATTCTGAATTAAATATATAAATCATTTTCCCACTCTACTTGAACGCTCACGACGGCAAATCTTCCATCTTCAAAGGGCGCAATGATCATCAGATGCCCTTCCGACAAGTTATCCCGACTTTCCACCACCACAAGGCAGCGTCTGACCTACTGTGGCTGGATAAAACTAAATATTTCCGTGCTTACAGCAGATTCCGAACGGAACAGGGACCGTGCAGGGCAGCTATGAGCTTCACACTATACTTCAGTGAGGAGTTCTGTTCTCTAGCAGCTTCTTTGCTGGCCCCTGATTTCACGGTAGTAATTTGCGACACACAGACAAAACCTTTCTTTGGAGCAGTGGGTAAAAGCACAACCCATCACCCACGGGTCGTCTGAATGTGAACAGTGTCTCCTCGTGAACTTGCCATTACACAAGAGAAAACCTAATTTCACAGTTCTCCAGAGCAGGTCAAGAAGGTCAGGCCAAGTTTAAAACAGAGTCTGTTCTGGACCAGGGATATAGAATTTAAAGATTTGCACAAATATTACACAAGATTTTTTATGTTTACATATATACACTATTACAAAACTCAACAAGGAGCAATCAGAAATGCAGAAAAAGACAAATAGTATCAAAAAATAAATACATTCTTATTGCATATTCTCCCGTCTGGGCGCCGCCATATGACGTAATCTTGCTTCCTCTTGTATTAGTTAACATAAGGCTGCCGACCTCAAAAGAAATAGGTTAAACACGGACTAAAAAGTCATTTTCAGGCCGCACTTGGAATCGGGGCGTTGTCGACTTGTTGGTCACGTGAACATTGGACATTTTTCACAAATTAACCTACTTATCGCATGTTTCCGCGGTGAGACTTTTCCCCTCTTTCTCCACTTACATGAACGGCGTTCCCGCTCGACAGCAAGTGCCATTGCAACGCGCCGATCCGTGGCAAAACGAGGCAAAAGTGGGCGGGGCGAAATAAGGTCAATAGGCTAGGGATTCACAATTTAGATATTGCGATGTTTCCGTATCGTTATTGTATGATATTGTAATCGTGAGTAGATTTGCATGTATTATTTGTCAGTGACCAAGTACAAACACATTCATCAAAAAGCTACTTTCCCCCTTCCATCCGCAGCACATTTTAAAACACACCTATAATCATTGGCCTTTGAGAGAAGATTGAAATAAGAACTTTGAGACTACTAATCTAATCTACTTTCAGAACATGTTTCTAGATGTTTTTGTCGGCCTAAATAACTGTCTTCACTTTGTAACAGGTGTGACCGTACAACATAAAAGGTCTGTGTGGAAAACCAGCTGTGTTTCATGTAAACATTGGCTACAATACAGAGAACACGCACCGCAAGCAACACTCAGTTTGTAATGAAGCGCAAGAGAGCAAGAAATAACATCACACCCAGGGAACAAAGAACAGAATATAGAGACATTACTGAGCGAATTATAGGCCAAAAGCAAGCGGATTGGCAAAATAAATCAAACTGGAGGGTTTATGCAAGGCTCCAACGCCACATTTGGGGGGGAATAACACTTGAAAAAATAAGCTGGGGGAATAAAATAGGAGGAAGATCGCAGGTGATAACAAAGAGTAGGGGAAGCATGCAGCATTCGTGTTGAAGCATGCAGGCCAGCGAGCAGCACTGGTGAGAGGCAGGTGGAGCAGGAGAGTTTCTGACCTGTGGCTCGGTACAAGACGCGATGCTCTTCTTCAGACAGTTATAAAATCGTCACGCTATGGGGAGTGGAAAAAACAAAGATCATACATTATATTCAGCAATGACAGTTGAGGGTGGGTACAAAAACATCTCTTGTACACCAAAATAAACACATAAGAATCAAACTAGCATTGTGAAACCAAAGTTATTCATTTAGCCCCTCGGACAAAGCGTCAGGCTGATGGTGCGTACGCAGACCTATGCAGTAGAAGCAGTACTTGAAAACAGTGTGTGAGAACTAATACAGTAAAACCCACAGAGAGGAAAGTGATCTGTCAAAGCACGTAAAGCCTGCACAATTTTCACCACAGCTTGCTTGACCCAGTTTAACCACATTTCCTTTAGTACAGGTTGTGAAGCATTATATAACTACTGCATCATTCTTCTTCATTAAATCTTATCTCAAAATTGCATGTTTTGAATCAAAACAATTTTGACAATGATCATATGTCTTTGACATGTGGCAAATTATAGGACATTTAATTGAAGTGAATGCAGGATAGGCTATGGCTACAATCCGGCCTGTTTATATCATGTATCATGCATGTTCAGATCAAATAAACAAATAATACTAATAATAATTTAAAGGAGGAAAATGTTCTTCAGTGCTTCTCAGACTGGTGGAACGTGGATTCCTCAGCAGTTCTAATATTTGGGTTATTTTCTTTTTGCTTAAGCGTTTGCCTTCAAATGCACAGGGGTCAAACTAGGAGCGTCGGGCGCAAATTGGACTCCGCAGTGTGAACGGACCATTAGGTGCGTTTGCGTGAAAAGAGAACGACTAGATTAGATCATAACCAATATGTAATTTGGGGGACTGATAATAATGACACTGATACACAAAGATTCACCTTCGCCCTCCGATGCAACTGCTGTTGTGATTTTGGGGGTTACAAAAATAAATTTAATTGAATTGAATTACTTCCAGGATAAGATCAAAATATACAATTAGCAAAAATCAGCACTCGGCAAATAGACTACTAAGTATACTGTTGCTTATACATTTTGTGATTTGGCTGACTTGGCTGCTCTTATAGGTTGCATTGTAGAGAGCCCATACAAAGATATGATGGTCCAAATGTCACGTGATGTCACAACCACAGTTCAGTTTGACCAACACTGTTATAGCTATAGTAATCCTATAGCTATAACAGTGTTGGATGCCTACTTTACAAAATAGAAATTATATGCACGCGCTGTCGTGCCACGCAAGAGGAAATGTGCAAAAGCAACACTTCTGCAGTCAACGTGTGCACAGCGGCAGATCCCTTTGTTGTCTCGACTGACGGCATCAATGACATGTTGGGAGAAGATGACAGCTCCAGAAGACAGATGGGTTTCAGGCCAAAGGTTGGATCACCCTCGACATCTTTAGGAAACGTTTTGACTTTTGCTGCCTCTGCTTCCACAAAACCTCTGACAGCTGATCCAGAGTGTGCGATAGACCCCAATGACACCATGCTTTTACATGTTTTAGTTCTGCATGTCCAGAGTGGGTGTCTGGGTCACCGTAAAGCCCCACTTTGCGACACAATGGTCTGGAGAGGGGAAAAAGAGGAAGTGCAGATGTCGTGGGGGTCCCGGTGTTATAATTGATGACTGGACTTGAATGAGAACTGACCAGAGACAAATCTTTTCAAGCATCTACAAGGCCAGTAATGTCTCAACAGGGCACAACTCTAAAGCTTTGAGAAAAAGCAAACAAAGTGACGATCCACTGTGCTGTGAATCCCTATTGAGCTTACCAATGTCAATATCAGCTATATTTGCAACTATGTTTGTAGCATTGTCTCCGCAGCACAATCTGGTAACATTTACTTTTACTACTTGTCTACTTTTGCAGAACTCATGTCTGAGAAACGGAACAGCTCGATCAGATTCTATAAAAGATGATGTGAGAAACAGGAAATGTCAGACCAGTTTCTTATAAAAGATGTCCGATTTCAGGTAGCACAAGCACCTGACCACAAAGCCCAAAATAAATTCGACAGACAGAATTAATTACTTATTGTTTTATTGAGGCTTCAACGACATCCAATATGCGCAAAACAATGAAGGGTCTATTCTTCAACTGGTCATAAATCTTGACCTATTTTGAATGATGCAACACTCTCCAAAATATCCAATGCAAAAACTCGGTGGAATTCTCATTACCCAAATCCATGCAAACGAGGGGGGGAGGGGGGGGGGGGGGGGGGGGGGGCACGGACTCTGCACCATTTCATACACACTGACAAAAGCGCCGCGCTGAAGGGGATTACGCAGGCTTGAATTTGCACAGAAAGAATCCCTGTCTACAAATACTACGCCGCAAATCTATCTTAAGAGACTTTGCCACTCCATATCATCCCAGTACAATGGAACCAATTCATTTATGACAAATACAAGAATCAAATCATTATAATCGTCTCTGAACTAGCCGTTAATCATACGCACAGGCTTTTCCCCCGTTGTACTAATATGTGCGCTCTTGTGCCGGTATCTGGGAAAAGTAATCGGAACGCTGACATTAAGGGAATGTCTACCACGTTTGTTCACGACTGAGCTGGAGAACATAAGGGGTGTTTGTGAGAAGAACTAGGCAGTGGCGTTCTCCTCTCTTTGTATGAATCTTAAGTAGTCCCGTGTAGAGGGGGGGCTTTGTTTGCGTCCACTGTTGGGGGCAAGTCCTCCAACTTTTCCCCTCGTTTCCTTCGGGCATAACATTTATCATTCTTCCTCGACGGACAATCATCGCTCTAGATGAACTGGCATTGAGCGGACAATACATGACCGCCCTGCGCCTTTCAGCTTCCCCTGTTGCTTGGATACCTTTCACACAACATGACATCACAGGCTTGGAGACTTCTGGCATTTATTTGAACTTGACTGAAATGTACTTTTCGGAGACTAGCATTTTGGTTGACGAGACATTAAAAACTCATTTGCGTGTGCATTTCTTCAAGGGGTTCAGAGCTTGCAATTCCAAGTTCCTTTTCTTTTCCCTGTGAGCTTTGAATTGTTAAAATTGTGCTCTACACATTGCAATGAGTCATCCCCCTGCATCTATCTTTATCTTTTTTTTTTCTGTCACTTTGAGCAGGTGCATACGTGTTAAGCACAAGACTAAAATCCTAACCTTTGCCTTGATTCACATTTGTAAATTCAGAGTCCAGAGTCTCACTGAACTGCCACTTTCATTTTCTGCACATAATGTCTAAAGCTTGCTTGGTCTTTGCAGTGTTTGTTCGTATCCCTTTCAGCTGACCGCCCGGTAACCACTTCATATGAAATTGGACAGGAGATTATTTTGCTTACAGCGCCAATATTGTCCAGTCTCCTTTTCTATGAAACATGGTCAGGAAAAGACCAAACCCAAAGTTGACAAAGGAGACAAAAGAGGTAAAGCTGTCTAAAAGGGGGAAGGGACAAGAGGGGGGGGGGAAAGTGCAGCAGGACAGGCGGGATCATAGTGTCAGCTCCTTCAAGTGCGTTTTTCCAGCTAGCAACAGCGGTCGGAGACATAGCTGCACAGTGAATGAAATGCAAATGTCACTGCTTGTCTGCATTGGCAAAACAGAGTGTCTTTATGCCCCTCGATGACCACAACATGCTGCAACACTTGCAATCAAAACCACAGCTTCTGCCCTGGTCGAAAACTCAGCACTAAACGTTGAACAACAATCTGGAACAGTTGAGCAAACAGACAAACACTGACCCCGGGCCCCGACTCAAGCCGGAGCGTTGTTAAAGTTGTTAGAGCCACTTACTTGTCCGACATGGCCTCGGCTAGTGAATAGTGATTCATTGAAACTTCTTTTCACTTCTCCTCACACGGTCGGGAAATGTCAAAGTCTGGCCACAGAAGAATGTCACAAAAGCAACCTGAAAAAGAGAAAAAGAAAAGTTTACCGTTGAACGTATTAGCAGTAAGATGATCATGTTGAAATCCTTTATAATAAAAAACAGGGGTTTATTATGACGTATATCAAGGTCAGTAAGAATGCCGATGCTAACTGCCGTGCGTTCTTTTTGTTTTATGTTCAAGTAGTTCTAATCTTGACCCTGCTCGATCGCTTGGCCAGTGCAACCCGGACGTACGGCAAATCGAACGCTCCTTCACGTACAAATGAACCGTGAAGCCAATCTCCATATTTGAAGTATATACAACTTTTACTTCATGATATTTCAGTCATTTATCTGGTCATCTCCCTAGTAACACGTTAAAGAGGGTGTCGCAAGAGTTGCTAAGCGATTGCTAGCATGAGCATCCAACGTCTTCTTATTTAGGCCCATGATTCTAGCGACAGTCAAATCACATTCTGTATTACTGCACTGTAATCATCACCATAGTAACAAACAAACGCTCAACTGCTGTGATTAGTTTCATGTGCTCAAATGCTGTGATTATTAGCATCACTAACTATTTTGGTTTGTGGCAGTGGTACAAGCGCATTAAACAATTCGGATCTGTGCGTACGGTAGTTCTGATGCACTTCGCAGAGCAACACTGAGGATGTGTTCCATTCGCTCGGAGGACGAAGAGTTAGAAAATGGAAGATGGCTGCTCCCTGCGTTTGGTGAAGGATAAACACGTGACGGCCTCATCAGTGATAGTACGGGTTAACCCCTAACCCTAACCCGTGTTATTTTACCTTTATTTACTCTCCACTGTCGACCCGCTGTCTGAACCTGCTCCTGCTCTGCTTCTGTAGTTATAAATGCTCTGTTATGCTAATGTTGCTAACGTCTACATGGAGCACAGAACAAAAGCAAAAATACATTCTCAAACTGTGTTTTACAAACTACAAGAACGAGCATCATAAAACTCTGCATTTAACAGTCAATGCACAGCTCCTCTTTGTTTAATGCTTACACGAGTAATCAGCTAATTTGCATACTATCATATATGACATATAATGACATAATTTTTGTTTTAATACTTCTGTATATATGTGAATTTGGATAATTTCCAATTCAACAGATTTGTTTTAAGGCCTGTAACCATAAAGTCGTTCAGTTTACATATACATATACATTGCTTGTACCCGTGCACATTTATTTCAATAAAACCGCTTGTAATGTTCTAGGGATACAGTAACCATGGTTACCAAAGCAGCCAACCAGTCAGCTTGTCTGCATAAAGAGAAGGAATCCTTTGGACAGCAAGGACACAGCACAAGACCAATCACACAAGAGGAATGAGGAATGCATTGTTGAGTGGAGCGAAAGAATGACACTTGAATAACATCATGCCCAACATCAACAGATCAGGGGGAAAAACATTACAAAAGACAATTTAGGGGGGAAAAATGCTTTTGCTTTACACTTTGTGCCACTCTCCTCAACCTTGACTCTAAATTGAGCATCCAAATATGAAGGATTAGCATGTTGCAATACTCTAAATACAAAAGAGGCATTATGAGTGGCTACAATGACATGTGACAGGGCAGCATGCATGAGAATATGCAAGAGATCTTAATCTGTTTGGACCATTTAATACGGACTAGACAGGACAAGCTCCATAATCCAGTTTTAACACACTTAAACCTGATGCACAAAGCCAGGAATTACCTCATAGATGGATTACATGTGATAAAGTGTAAAGTTGTGATAAAGCTGTCAAGATGCTAAATTTGAGACTTAGTGACAAGATTATTATTATTTTCTTTTTAATGCTCACATTTGTTTAAAAGGAAATTTACATTGAATTACAATCAGTCAACTGAACCTGGGTTGCCAGTGCCTTAACCTGCAGAAGGAGTCTGGACTGCATTGCATGAGAAAGCTCAGAAGCTCCAGAATACACTCACGGAGCTGCAGAGGCAGCACCAGCAGTGACTCATGATCGGCTTTAGGTAGTGGTCATTCAGATCAGAGAAAGGACTTTGGCTTTGTCCACTGATCAGAAGGTTGGTAGTTCGATCCCCGCTCCCACAGATGAACACTGTCCCCCCCAGTGTCTGCTGGTGTATGAATGTGTGTGTGAATGGGTGATTGGTTTCTTGATATTTTTAGTCTATATTTAACCAACTTAGGTATTGAGAGGTTCATGTGAGGCTCATTATGCTTTTTGATTGGATAATTGTCTTGAGAACCAATACACCAAATGAAAACTTCAACAACTTGGCCATCATGTCCAATTAAGAATAAATTAACATTACACTATTATTTGAACTCGACCTGGGAACACAGATCATGTTCATGAAATTTAAAATAAAATATTACCCTCCCTTTAAAATATAATGATACAATTTATTATATAATAAATAATTTTAACACTCTGCAGTTTAGAAGTTATCCATTTAAGATTCAACTGAAATTAAAACATTAACTAGCTTTCACTTTATAAATGTTCTAATCTCTAAACTTCATCGTCTTGAGTTCTGCTGCTGATGCAGGGATTTGCTCAGAGCTAGACATCAGAGCTTGAAATGTCGAGTGTATAAACTTACCTTGCATAAAAGACATAGCCAAGTGCATCAATCATAAACTAATGGACAATCCAACAAGGCATAGTAACCGGGGGATACGGAAAATGCATGAACAAATAGTACACTATAAAATGAAATAATATCAACTGTCTGGAATGACAAATGCAAAATGGGAGACAAGCCAACATACTATCAACTTATCACAAGAATCATGTGGGCTACACCTGGATCCTGAATCATCTACTTCTCAGTGAAAATGCAGACCAAAGGATCTCTAAACCTACAGTGACAGCCATTAGTGACAACCAAACATCAACAATTGCACTACACTATGCTCACAATGCAATCTTACCATAATGTCAGAGGGAAAATCCTGCAGGTTGACCGAGAAACGCTGCTGTGGGTGAGGCTCTTCTCCCCTGGTGTTAGTAAAAGTCTCCAATGGTTTGCATGACAGGCAGAAAACAACACCCAGGAAGACTGGTCTGTCACCTACCGCTATGCAGTCAAGCCTCTGCTGCCTCCACTTGATCAACAGCTCTCTCCCTGATCTCTTTCCATAAAAACACATGGAAATGGGAAAAAATCCGCCACATACAACGTCATGTCAGTGGTATTGAATGTGGAGCGTGTCAGGCGCTGGCTGCGGCGGAGCACGGCACTGCTGAGATCGCGCCTCTGGACCAGCATCAACATACAATTGCTGAGGAGGGGGAGGGGGTATTTGGGGTAGTGGACATGGGGGAAGGGGTTGAGGTTAGGGATGTGTGCATTTGTCGGTAGGAGTGTGTCTTTTGTTGCGGAGACGTTATTTTCTTTCTTTCAGGTCAAGTCATGAATGGGCACAGCCTATCCAGCTGCTGCTTGGTGTCAGCTCTGCTTTTAGCCCAGGGTGAGGAGGACAACCACAAATATGGTGAAGTGTGGGCACTGTGAACCTCCAAGGTCTGACAAAACTTGGGAAATGCCTCCTATCCTCATAGATAGACTGTGTTGACTGAAATCAAATCAGTGGTCTTCATGTCTGTTGCTCACTGCGTTATGAAAGTAGGCTTTAGTGACACACTTTTCTCCCTCTCTCGAATACTCTTTTCAGAACACCCTAGCACGCATCACTGAACCTCCTTACACTCTGCACTGAAGCCAGGGCTTTGACTTCAATAAAAAATGTACTTCTATTGTTGCAGTTGTAATTAAAGGACTACCGGTTGCTTATTGAAAGACAACGGTAGTAGTAATAATAACACCATAGGTGTGGCTCAGCCTTCTAGTGTTACTGTGATCTATTACAACAAAAAAGAGGAAACTAGTCATGACTCTTTCAAAATCATTTAATCTGAAATCCGGTGTGAATGTTTTTGAATCATACCACTATTCTGGTGAGACATCTCTGGAATGCAGCGATGCATTATGCATGGCCTAGGACACAATGAGCAATCGGAACATATGAACGTCCACAAGAGATAGTTGCCCAAAAAATAAAGTGCTTAAGGCCAATGGGGTTCTGGGCCTGAAGTTCGATCTGAGCCAGCACAGCACACCTCAAAGCTCACCTCTAACCTCAAACTCCCACAGGACATAAACAACTACCCCCACTGCATACATCATTGGTCTCGGAATATATTACACTCTTTGTTTCATTTTTTTAATAAAACAAATCTAATATTTGTTTTATTTAAGCTTGTTTATGCAACTATCAAATCCCAAATGATCATAACAGAGACATGGCTTTGATTCAGCTTCACAGCAGAACATCACATGCTGTGTGGGCAATGAAGTGTTACAGTTTAAACCATTTGCCCAAAGTCCAAAGCACCTATGAAGAGTGTAGACGCTCACAAAGCATGGACAGATATGTGACGTCTCCTTGAAATGTCTCCACTGAGGTGTCAAACTAATCCCATCTCAATGTAGAAGTAACACATGCACTTGTGTGACGAGGAGCAGCTACAGCAGAGGAGTACTCCAGTCATTATCCCTGTTTTCATTTATTAAATCATATAATGTCATAGTCTGACAGGACCCAGGAACACATTCAAACCTATCTAAAACAAGCACACAATTCAAGGTTAAAACTCTGTTCAGTAAGTGCTGACAACAGAATTCCACCTCATTATATTGATAAGGAAGTGGAACTAAAGAATAAAGATGATTTTGCATGTCTGTGTTTATCAAGCAGCGCTCTGTGTAATCCAGTTAGACATCACATGTTTCCAATAATGTGCAAAACAAAACTCAAACACAAACTGTTATTTGTGAAAGCATTTTAGACTAGAGCATTATGGCTGGTATCAATGCATAGCCCATGTTTATAGTTGTGTTAAAGTGACAACTTGAAAGTGGCACACAGCCAGTGGTTTAATGATTTGTTTGCAGCTGGTGAATGATCATAGAGCAATATCCTGCTGGAGCCTGTTCCTCTGGCCTCCCTCAGGCTCTCACTGACATAATTTGGACTTCAGTCCCTCCACCAAACAACCGGCCAATCATTGGACCAGATCAGTGGCACCCCATGACCAAAATGACCTCCAGAAGTCAATCTGCTGAGGCACAACAATCGATATGGTGCAAGTCAACACTGGGGACATTTGGGTCTGTCTTTAGTGAAAAGAGATATGCTGCACCTATAACCCATTAGTAAGCATATAGGCTGCCAACACATTCAATCTATATCTATGAAACATTTGTATATAATGCTAAATATCAAGTTTACCTAACCGAGAGAAAAGAAATGACATCTCTTCTGATTTCAATGCATTACCGTCACTATAAAGGACCTTTGTTATTGCAGGGACCAACCACTTGATTAATGCGAGTCTAAACCTGCCCATGACCCCAAGAAACGAGGTGGTTTTAATGGAAAGGGGTTTATTAATCTACACCATAAATACTCAAGCCTAGGCCACAAATCCAGTCACAACATCAATAAAGTGCGATAACTTAACGCAGCGCCGCCGTTGTTTCATTAAATAAATTAAATTAAAGGTTGAACCAAGGCACGAGTCAAAATACTACATTATTCTACGTCAAAATCCATTCAAAGTGTTCCACAAAGACTGAGTCAACTTTGCCATCAACTTTCGCCACCAACAGAAACTTTATAGAGCAACAAGTGCAGCTCCCCGCGGGTCGCGCGCGCAGAATAAACCAGCTCCAAACTTCCGTCAGTTAGAATTATGTGCGGGATTGAACCAAAGCAGCCGTTACTCACCGCGCGCGGCGTCTGCTCGCGGTCCCGCACAGCACAAGGATCCGCGGGTTCTGCAGGAAGAAGCGTGTCAAAGTGTGGCTGCTAGTGTGTCTCTCCGCGCGGCATGGCGGCTCTGATAGCACCGGGCGGGGGGAGGGCGCGCGGGCCCGAGCGGGACTGTGCGGGGGGCCCCTGGGTGGGACTGTGCGGGGGGCCCCTGGGTGGGACTGTGCGGGGCGCAGTCGAAACTTGTCGATTTGTCCTCAAAACAACAAATAAATGTAATTTGATGAAAATGAAACAAGAAATGATGTTTAAAAGTTTATTTAGTCAGATATTTGCCATTGCGTAATATGAGCTCAAGTGTGTCCAATAGAAAAGTCATAAAGAAAGAAGAACGAAACTAGCATTGTTGTTACAAAAGTTTTACAATTATAAAATGAGTGTAGAACAAAGGGACATTTTGCTCCCCCTTGAGGCCCCCCTGTGTTCTGCAGGTGGCACTGTGGTCACGTGTGCAGGTCAAAGGTGACAGCACGTTTTGTGACTGCTTTTGAGAAGCGACCACATGGAAGTGACTCAGAAACACTCAGATCAGACTGTAGGTCATAGCAGAGGAAGCACAGTCAAGTTCCACAAATATTACACCAGTAGCACATCATTGGCCTCTATATTTTAAATGAAAATTTGAAGAGCTAACAATTCCAATTGTTTAGTTTCACATTCTGGTTATTTGAGAGCCGTGGCCTGGACATGTCTGGCCCGTCTTAAAGGGGACAGTAAGTGCCTGAAATACTAAAAGCAGCTGGGTTTATCTTCCCATGTGAGATGATTACTGAGAGGAAACAGGTGACAGAGGAATGCTCACATATGAACGTGCCAATAGCTATTGATTTTTACTTATGAAATTCAGAAAAGGGCCATAACAGCGTCACCAACCCCTTTAATTTTGATTTGATTAACTCAGACCATATACACATGGCCTATACCTAACACTGATGGATATATTTAGAGTGGCACACTAGTGTATCCATGCTAGAAGGCAGATCACAATTATTCACAACTGTAAAGCAGTAGCAGCCTTCTCAGATCCTTCAAGGAGTCTGTGCGTTGACTGTGGGAGAGCGGATTAACGCCTGCAATGAGTCAGGGTTCATGACCAATATGCAAGTTATCCCCATGAGAAACCCCCCTTCAGAAACAGGAAGTGTGGTGTCGCTTCCTGACACATGGGGCACACGAGCTGATTTCAGATATAAAAGGAAGGTGACATTGAAAACCCAACTGCTTGATTTCTTTACTGTACATTTTACTTCTGCCTTGTTGAGAAGGTTTTTAAAAGGAAAACTTTTGCATAAACATTTGCATAATAAATTGGGGATACTCAGAGTGTGACAAAGAAGGGTGTCAATTGTTTTGTCCAAGGAATGCACATCTAAACATATACAGTGCTTTAATACAGTGAGCCATAAAGATGGGGGCTTTTCACACGTTTTAGGTCTGTATCGCAATGCAGTGTTTGTTATTGAGTTACAGTGTTAGAATTAGTTACATTTTCAATAAAAAAGCACTGGTCGTTTAGACCAAGGAAGCCGGAGGGCCAACAAAAGTTGGTTTAAAGGCTGCATTTGGCCCCTGGACCAAAGGGCACTGGCTTAGGGGGTAAGGGACATAAACAGTAGGGAACCACTAGCTGCAGAGGAGTGAAAAACAGTTTCCCTCTTCCTGGTGGCATTGTGTTTAACACCAAATACAGTAAGCCATCTCAGCTTACTTTAAATTATAGGTTTAAAGTGTTGACGACTGCAATATAATTTGATTATGTCATCATTTCAGATGGAGGATATGGGCCTATAACTCTATGTGAGAACAACTGCGTTTGAAATATAAAAACATATTATAATCTACAAAGAAAAACATATTTTTGTTCACAATAGCAACAGAAAATGGTGCCATTATTCAACCCCAAAGATGTGATTGTTGTCAAGACATCACATCTTTGGGGTTGAATAATGGCACCACTTTCTGTTGCTATTGTGACCAAAAATATGTCCACGTTTACTTATGTTGTTGGGAAGTCATTGAACTTTGTTTTTTGTTTCATGTGGATAGGCCCAGTTCACAGAGACACGAACCATGAACCAGCTCAACAAATAAGCACGTTCTACCCATTCTACCACGTCTGAAGTGTGAGAAGCAGCGCCATCTAGTGACAAACGCGAATAAACAACAGTCAGAGTAGATGGTGGCGCCCTCTAGTGTTCAGTCTTCACACTCAGCAGCAGCAGCGCCCTCACTCACAGATGGTGGCGCCCTCTAGTGTTCAGTCTTCACACTCAGCAGCAGCAGCGCCCTCACTCACAGATGGTGGCGCCCTCTAGTGTTCAGTCTTCACACTCAGCAGCAGCAGCGCCCTCACTCACAGATGGTGGCGCCCTCTAGTGTTCAGTCTTCACACTCAGCAGCAGCAGCGCCCTCACTCACAGATGGTGGCGCCCTCTAGTGTTCAGTCTTCACACTCAGCAGCAGCAGCGCCCTCACTCACAGATGGTGGCGCCCTCTAGTGTTCAGTCTTCACACTCAGCAGCAGCAGCGCCCTCACTCACAGATGGTGGCGCCCTCTAGTGTTCAGTCTTCACACTCAGCAGCAGCGCCCTCTAGTGTTCAGTCTTCACACTCAGCAGCAGCAGCGCCCTCACTCACAGATGGTGGCGCCCTCTAGTGTTCAGTCTTCACACTCAGCAGCAGCAGCGCCCTCACTCACAGATGGTGGCGCCCTCTAGTGTTCAGTCTTCACACTCAGCAGCAGCGCCCTCTAGTGTTCAGTCTTCACACTCAGCAGCAGCAGCGCCCTCACTCACAGATGGTGGCGCCCTCTAGTGTTCAGTCTTCACACTCAGCAGCAGCAGCGCCCTCACTCACAGATGGTGGCGCCCTCTAGTGTTCAGTCTTCACACTCAGCAGCAGCAGCGCCCTCACTCACAGATGGTGGCGCCCTCTAGTGTTCAGTCTTCACACTCAGCAGCAGCGCCCTCTAGTGTTCAGTCTTCACACTCAGCAGCAGCGCCCTCTAGTGTTCAGTCTTCACACTCAGCAGCAGCAGCGCCCTCACTCACAGATGGCGGCGCCCTCTAGTGTTCAGTCTTCAACACGGCACAAAGTCACCGCCCACATATCCGATCACGTGTCTCCGCAGGACCAATTGCGGGCTCCAGATCGCTGCCGTCGCCGCACCCTGATGGCGGATCATGGGCGGAGCCACGGAGACGAAAACGGAAAGATAAGCTCCACGTACAATTAGACACGGGCTCGGGCGCTTCAAACACGAAAGCATTCGTTCGTCCTGCGCCGCGCACGGTTCACACTGCAGCTCGTGACCACAAGGTAAGCGACGGCGACGGTTGTTCCCGCGTATGTTTCCGCAGACGGCCCGCTCCGCTAGCTACAATATGGCTCGCGTGTTGTTTTTATGTTTGCGCTTCGCTCGCCCGTGACCTCGGCGTGGCTTTGCACGGGGCGGGGGGCAAAACGACCATAATCCACGCTTAAAACACTTTCGGATTGCGTTCGGAAGATGTCCCTGCGCGGCGGGGTTCACTACGGACGCTCGCGGGGTGTGTTGTTGTGGCGTTACTTCTGCTGCGTCCCGCCGCCGCACGGGACAGGCCGGTGGTTTGTTGTTCCTCGTTCTGCTCGCGCCGGGGTGTCGGTGATGTAGGTTTTTTAACGGGCCCCCGCGCGCTCTACGGGGGTTTATTTGGTGTCCCGGGTCAGACTTGCGGCGGGAATGGAGTGGTTTTCACGTTCAGGAGGATGCGGTGCTGTGGACTCGCGTTTAGGCCACGCGCAGTCATGGAGGGAGCAGGAGAAGTGCAGTTCTAGTACTTCTGCTCTTCTTCTTCTTCTAAGTTTTTTTCCCAAAGGCATTAAAACGCTCTGCACCGAAGACTGTCCATCAAAACACATCGGAGTGACTGGTGCTTAAAGCTTGTGGGGAACTCCTTCACTCACTGCAGCCGGATGAGAGCCAGCAGCTCACCTGGCTGCAGGATGCTGGGCTGTTCATTCGTGATGCTACTATTTTACTTTTAACAAACACTATTCCTAAATCATCATCTCATCAGGTTTACCAGGTCTGTGTTTGTTTTTCTGCTACTTGTCCCACGCCCAGAGCCCCACTGCAGTGCAGCTGCAATATCCTCCATTGAGCTCTTCCTTCCTGCCAATAAAAGCATTATTTATTTATTTTTAACCTGCGTTTTAACACAAGTTCCATACATATTGTGTTTCTTAGCCAGTCAAGTCCATTTTTTATTTGTAGAGCACTTTTCATGCACACGGACGACTCAAACGTGCTTGACATAGAATTGAAAACATTTTGCAGTAAATGCAAAGAGTACTTAAAAAAAATATGTATATGGGCGGATTCCCAGCCTGAGTTAGCAAGATTGATTTGAGTTCAGACAGTTTCAGAGCATGCTCCTGATCAGCTCTGGTGCTGATTCACACTGGCCTTGTTCAAAGTGGATCATTCACATGCCAATAGTCTCTTAGGAGAAGCTTAGTGTTTTCGTAAGAGATCAGAATTATTGGACCACAAATCAATAGTAGCTGGTTGACATGACTGGTGAATGCCCCTTTTTAGATGGAGCTGATTTTTAATGTAATTCACTCAACTTTGAAGCAAGAGTCAAATGTGGGCAACGTCAAGTGGCATGTTTTTGGCATTCACAGCCTTTTAGTTTTTTGGAAAAGAACAAAAAGCTTTTCTTTTTGGCCTCATGAGGAGCAGACTTCCCACTGTGTCTCTATTTCCTCAGAATATGGGGAATTCTTTGTACTTGTTTAATTTATATTCTAAGCAGTGTCCATTAACGCGGTGGTTCTCAACATGGGGTCACCATATGATATTGGGATTCCTTTTTTTTAAAGTGTTTGCAACATTTCTTACACAAGGCTCGACGCCCTTCAAATGCATTAGTAAAAGTAGAAACCTATTAATTGGCCAACTAAATAATTTGATTCATTGGCTTATGTTGTGTAAATAAATGTAAGCATTAAAAATATGAATACATTAGCGTTGCCTGTTTGGGGTTGTGACTGCAAAACTTTTGACTTGTTATAATGCTCTCCTGGGGGAAAAAACAACTGTCACTTCTATTGCCAGGCTTGTAAAATATCTAAAACTGGTGTTGCATAACCACCATCTCAGTCCCCAGTTTCCATGGTAATGTTTGGTCTCCATGGTTACTGCTCTTCAACGCTGAAGTTCATCTCAGATGCCCACATTTCTGAGCGGAAATAAAAGCAACAAGTTAAAGAGGACATACAGGGTTTACAGTGTTGAGGGTTAATTTAAATGATTTTTAAACTAATGTTATTTTTCAATTTATTTAACCTCTTAACAAGTTATGCTACAATTTTATATGTTGCAAAATGGAACTTATTTATGTCTCAATGTTATTTTGGTATGAAGTTATTTTCAGATGCCTTCACAGTTTATCTGCACCCGACAGCGCTAGCAGCACTTAGAGACACTCAGTAGATCATATTTCCTAATTGATTCTAGGGCTTAATACAGGGAGCCCTGCCCTCATGTGCTTATTTGCATCAACACCAGGGACTATTCTCAAAAGGTTTTTGAGCTTGTAAACATTATATGTATAATGAAACTCTGTTGTCTTTAATAGACCTGTATGAATGTACATTTTGCTTTAGTGAACCACTTTAAGTGCACGTGAAGGCCCATACGTTTTTCACTTCTCAGCCTTTGTGTGAAAGACACAGGCTCTTGTGTTTGTTCATGACGGCTAATGACAATAATTAACACTAAATAATGCAGTCTAAAAGCTTTACAGCCATCTACTTTAAACCAGAGTTTGTCAGGCAACTGCTGTGCTGGCTCATCCGGCACGTGACCTGTTTTCTTTCAGACTGTCAGAACAAGTAACGCGCTGTTGCCTTGAGCCTGTTCTTTATATCCTTATTTCAGGGAAGGCCAGAGGATGTTGTCACATACAAGTTTCCTGCAATCATTTGTTTTGACTTTTTGATGTATAATTTAGAATCCTTGTTTGTTTGAGACTAGACTATTGTCAATGTAGGTGAGCTCGATAGCACTCTGTGTGAGATTGATCTGGATGTTTCTGCTTTGTTCCATGGTTGTCATGGTAGATCTGGCTGAAAATGAGTAGTGATGCAATCTAATGGACCTCAGCAGCGTTTGCCAAGACCGGCATTTACAAAGTGCTTTTTGTTACAACAATTGTATGTTTTAGCAAAGAGTTCAGAAAAATGAAATGTCAATAAATGAACATTGTATCACTCTGTTTCAGGAGGACAGGATGAACGGCGAGTCTGGTGCAGGAGTGGTGACGGCCCCTCCTCCCACTACAGCGCCGCACAAGGAGCGCTACTTTGACCGGGTGGATGAGAGCAACCCAGAGTACCAGAGGGAGAGGAACATGGCCCCTGACCTCAGGCAGGACTTTAACATGATGGAGCAGAAGAAGCGGGTGTCCATGATACTACAGAGCCCGGTTAGAAAACATCTTATTATAAACTTTTATCTAAAACTATTTGCTCAATCATTTGATGCATGTATTGTCTTTAATTCGCTCCAGGCTTTCTGTGAGGAGCTTGAAACCATGATCCAGGATCAATTAAAGAAGGGCAAGACTCCTACAAGCCTGTTGGCTCTGCAGCAGATCGCAGACTTCATGTCCAATAGCATGCCCTCCATGTATCCTTCTGCTCCACAAGGAGGCATGGCTGCACTCAACATGAGTACGTGCACACAAGTGTTATTTGAAGACAATGTGCTCAAGTTTGGTTTCTCTGAGCTATGTTCTTTCGTCTCTGAAAAGGTTTAGGCATGGTGACTCCTGTCAACGACCTGCGTGGCTCTGACTCCATTTCCTATGACAAGGGTGAGAAGATGCTGCGCTGCAAGTTGGCTGCCTTCTACCGGCTCACTGATCTTTTTGGCTGGTCACAACTCATCTACAACCATCTAACAGTAAGACATGTTTAATTAAAACTTAGTATTAAGTATTCTCCCCCTGAAATATCTCTGGGCAAAATGTTTGTTAACCAAATGATGATCTCTGTTGTTGTAAAGGTCAGACTGAATGGAGACCAGGAGCAATTCCTAATTGTTCCATTTGGACTTCTGTACAGTGAAGTCACAGCCTCTAGTCTGGTAAGAGTGAGTTACTTGTATCATCCATGTGCCACGTGACCATGTTTTATGCATATCCTTTAGGTCAAGTTAGATCTGCAAGGTGAAATAGTGGATCGGGGCAGCACCAACCTCGGAGTCAACAAGGCTGGCTTTGTTCTCCATTCGGCTATTTATTCATCCAGGCCAGATGTCAAATGTGTTGTCCATGTGCACACAGCTGCAGGTGCTGCGGTAAGAAATAGTACATACTGTGAATATGAATATATGTATTCTGTCTTTTCACTCTGTTCTGTTGGTCTGGTTACAGGTTTCTGCAATGAAATGTGGCCTTTTGCCCATCTCACCTGAAGCATTGTCTCTTGGTGAAGTGTCTTACCACGACTACCAAGGCATACTACTGGATCAGGAAGAATGTACACTCATACAGAGAAACCTGGGCCCCAAAAGCAAGGTTTGTATGTCAAACGGTATTTGAAATGTTGGAATTGAACTTTTACCTACAATAGTGTGTTGCCTTGCCAGGTCCTCATTCTTAGGAATCATGGCTTGGTGGCTGTAGGTGAAACGGTGGAGGAAGCCTTCTATTTCATACACAACCTGATCGCAGCCTGTGAAATCCAGGTCAGGGTCTAAAATATTACTTTTTGTGTGTGAAGTGTTCTTTATGAATCTTTGTCCTTCTAACTACTGACATTTTGTTTTCTCCTCACCACGTGTTCACCCTCCCACATGCTGTGTTTCCTTTCCTCCCATGTATTATGCGCCTTTCTCTTTCCTCTTTTGTGGCCGGACTTGTTCAGGTGCGAACGCTGGCCAGCGCTGGAGGGCTGGACAATCTTGTCATGCTGGACCCAAGCAAATACAAGTCACGGCCTCGTGTCCCAGAGGTGGATGGCGACGGGTCTTCTACACAGCCCAAGTGGCAAGTTGGGGAGCAAGAGTTTGAGGCTTTCATGAGAATGTTGGATAACCTGGTAAGAAATGTAACAATTGCAGTTATATCTATAGTTGAATGTTTCTATGCACCCTTACAATGTTTTGATTGTATCATCTTTAGGGCTACCGGACAGGCTATCCTTATCGCTGCCCCGCATTAAGAGACAAAACAAAAAAGCACAGTGATGTGGATCTTCCCTCTGGTCACGGTGGTTACTCTTACGGGGAGGACAGTGACTCAGGGGCCCGCTCCCCACTCAAACACAGCTTCCAGCGCGGCCAGCGTGACAAGACTCGCTGGCTCAGTACGGCTGGCCGACCTGACGAGCCCTACGAGGATGGGCCAGACGGCAGCAGCCCCAAGTCCAAGCCAAAGGTGTGGACGAACATAACACATGATCACGTCAAACCCTTGCTGCAGTCTCTATCGTCCGGTGTCTGCGTGCCAAGCTGTATAACCAACTGCTTGGTCTGTGCCTACCTTATTGTTCATAGTATAGAAATTACAACTACCTCGGTAGTGCCAAGGGGTAAATGGTCGGCATTATGAGGCTCTGAGGATAGTGAGGAGTTTCTTCAGCAGGAAAGACAAATCTTTTTATCAGTAATTTTAACCACTAAATGTTTATTGACCACAACGAAAAGTTGATCAATTGTTGACCCTCTTTGCTCTCGTCTCCAGTTGCGTCATGATGCCAGGCCAGCTGCCCACTGCATGTCTCACTGCATGTTTGGTAGTCAATGCATTGTTGACGTTTTTCCCCAGAGGAGCGGGCAGTAGGGGCGTGGCATGAGTTCCCTGAGTGGGCACATTTTACAGCAACACTAGTGTGTGGCTACAAGTTACTTTATGAAGTCACTCCTGAATACACAGCCCATTCCTCCAAGTTAATCCTAGATACATTAATGTACAAACCTTTTTTAATCTAATAACGCACTAGAGATTATTTCTTAAATTGTGTGTTTTTTAAAGTTTTATTATGTAGGATGAGAAATTAAAAAACATGTTTGCATGATTGAGTATGCTGGAAAAAGAAATTGACCTGATTGTGAATCTCCTGTTGAAAAATTAGGAAATGTTGTCAGGCCCTCTGTGAGTATATCGTGTTTTCATGTCCATCACACATTGATCAACCTGGCTCGGCTACTTCATCCTGAAACCTTTTCTCATGTGGCTTTTGGTTTTGCAGCCAAGCGGTCAAGTAAATACAAGAATGAGGACGCTTTTTCTCAGTGAATTACATGCCCTTTTCTTTTTCTTTTTTAAAAGATGCTCTGAACATTTTGCATGGCAGCTGATATAACCTGCTTTATATTCTATTGCAACTATGGGTTATTTTCTGTTGAGCATTACCAGGTTCACAAAATCCCTCTGAGTAAAAATATAAGTTGTTTCCCACAGTCGGCGAGTGCCAGTAGTGTGTGTTTTATTTATTTTTGTCGTCTTGTGGTCGTGTACTATCAGCCTGGACATGACTTTGGTGATGCCAGCTCACCCTCACTGCCACTTTCGCTTCGTAAGCCAGTCCGATCGTCTCGGACAGCCATCCTTTTACCACTCCTCACCCAGCACTGCCAACCCTACACTTCTCTGCCCCCTCTTTTATGTTGTTCACCCCCGTGTGCTGTTTTCAGTTCATCCTTTAATCCACCAGTCTTTTGATTCTTGGATTCTTATCAATGATGATGACTGTTGTGGCTGTCTGTGCGAAATGAATACAAACTACTAAAGTATGTGTTGCTAAAGAATGTATCTTTCATTTTATATAGAACTACCAAACAGATTTCAGAGTTTAGATCTGCTAGGAATTTAACTTAACAGGAATGTAATGAAGGTCATGGTTCTATGGGTCAAATGCCAGTTTAGCCTTAAGCTACACGAGCGACAGATCATTCTCATCTGGGATAAATCATCATCATTGGTCCATCTTTTATTTTTTTTCTCCAGGTTCTGTCATTTTTCACTTTTAGTTCAGCATGTTTTTCTAAAAGCCTGCATAATATTTTTAAATAATTATTTTGTTTCTCAGCCATGAAGTCTGTGGACTGTAAGTTAAACATTGATATTTTGTTGACAGTGGTCCAAGGAAGATGGAGTTCGTCAAGCGGCTGTAGCCAATCAGTTTATTCCCCTCAACACCAACCCTAAAGACGTCCTGGAAATGAGGAACAAGGTACTGCTGTTCTGGCTTCAAACTCTCTTCAGGCTTTATTCATGCACTTTATGATATTTAATATATCCATATTCAGCCCACTCTAACATCTGATATTTGTTATTACAGATCCGTGAACAGAACTTGCAAGACATAAAGACGGCGGGTCCCCAGTCTCAAGTTCTTTATTCTGGATCAACTGTGGAAAGAACCTACATCCAGGTCAGTTTCTCACACATGCTTCAGAAGTACGTGGTTTGAATGACCATCTCCTGTTCTCCTGCTTTAGTTTGTTTCTTCAGATTTTAAGGATAATCTGTTTGGGAGTAAAACTAGTCTTTTAATGTAACTTTCTTTTTATGGTGGTAAGAGAAGGGGTTGTTTAGAGCATAGACTTGTGTAACTGACATTATTCTTTGACTGCAGACAAAGTCAATGTGGCAGGTGAGTAATTTGTAAGAGGTAACCGCGATCTGCTCTGACAACTTGCCAGCTCAGGTTATGCCCATAATCATATGCTGAAGTTATAGTATAAATATAATTTTCTAATCGAAACATTCATCCATGCATGAAATCCTTTTGTATGTGAAACTCATCTTCTAAGTATATTCTGAGTTTGCATGTTTTACTCGTATCGATTCCTTTAGTTCCTTATTCAGTTTTTCCCAAATAAAAACCTGTCTCTTATCAGCTAGAAAACATAACCAAAATCTATTCCTAAATATCAAGCATTATAGATGCAGATGCAGATGCCATTAGAGCACATTTTTTGAGTGTATTAACCAGAGACAAGTTTTGTTAAAAAAACAAATGCCATTACACTATTTTCAGTTTTGTTTTGTAGTTAAAATTTTGCATGCATTTTTTAATGTTTTGAGTTTACAAGGGTGGAAAGAATATGATAAACTGTAGATGGGTTTTGATCAGAAACTTTTAGGAAGAATTCTTATACCTTTTTTGAACACAAGCTTTATACGGTTTGGATGTGGAAAAACTCAGTCATCAGACTCTTTCTACCGTTGTATGGTGAACTTGGCACATGTGGATGATCACTCACATTTTCACCCCCAAAAACGTTTTAATATTCTGGTACCTGGGGTTCTTCCCTTCACTGGGTTTACTATTGCAGGACGCCCCTCTGTCTGACTGTTCAGATACTATTGATGGCCTTGATGTGTCCGAGGGGTCCTATAGTCCTGCTAAATCATTTAGAAAGGTACTTACTGTCACAACCAATCCTCTCCTCCTTTTCACGTGAAATGCCCATCTCCTCCAAATATTTTTATTTTGAACAATTCTGAAAAAAAGTTCAAAATAAACAATTAAAGGCGGTATGGACGATTTTTCGGCGATTTGAGAACTCAGGCAGAAGTGCGCATGCACACTCCCCCGTGCGGACCGATACAACACACACGTGCGTTTGTTTATTAGCGCAACGGATCGCATCGCTCGTCTCCCGTAGATTTCTGTCCACTTCTGAGTCAGCTCGAACTGTCTTTTCCGTCTTCATTTTGCCCCGTACACTGAGGGAACTATATTATGATAGATCCATGTGCTTAGGCACGCGGAAACGTGGGGACGAGCCTGACGCGGCTGCAGGTGAGCGGTAGGTGCGTTTTATGATTGATACGTGGCAGGACAAATGATTTATCCACGCCACGAGGAAATATGATAAAAAAAAAATGCTGAAAAAAATCGTCCATACCACCTTTAATAAAATTTATATTTTGTATTTTATTTTTCACTGTAAAATTAAATGTACCGGTACTCGTTATGTTTTCTGATATTTAATACTGTGATTACTTAAAGGTTGAATGTCGGTGTAATCCCTCATTCGTCCAGGCGTGTTCCATAGTAGAAAAAGCTTCAGTTGTAGTCATCTGGACTCGGTTAGAAAAAAAAAAAAAAAAAATATCGAGTCCAAATGACTACAACTGAAGCTTTTTCTATTAAAGGTTGAATGGACGATTTTTTGGGCCCAAATCTGAGTCTTATTTCCTTGTGGTGTGGACTGCCGATTAATCCTGCCACGTATCAATCATAAAACGCACCTACTGCTCACCTGCAGCCTCGTGTGGCTCGTCCCATGAGAGCAGCACAGTTCCGCGTGTCTAAGCGCATTAATCTATCATAATATAGTTCCCTCAGTGTACGGGACAAAATTAGGACAGAGATAGACTGTTTGAGCTGACTCAGAAGAGACTGAAATCTACGGGAGACGAGAGATGCGATGTGATCCGTTGCGCTAATAAACAAACGCCCGTGTGTGTTGTATCAGTCCGCACGGGGGAGTGGCGTGCGCACTTCTGCCTGAGTTCTCAAATCGCCGAAAAATTGTCCATTGCGCCTTTAAATATTGAGACAAGACAATGACTGATACTCGCTGCTACGTACACT
The DNA here is from genome assembly GCF_026437365.1 of Eucyclogobius newberryi. Lineage (NCBI taxonomy): Eukaryota > Metazoa > Chordata > Actinopteri > Gobiiformes > Gobiidae > Eucyclogobius > Eucyclogobius newberryi. The sequence goes on along the minus strand of NW_027315834.1, from coordinate 44,546,260 downwards.
AAACTATTGAAAGTTGTGTAGGGAAAAGGCTGTTTTTGGTTTACTATGTAGTGTAATTTAGGGGCCGCTGTTCAGTATGTTATCTAGTCAACCTCCTTTCACTGTCATTCCTCTGTGTGTCCTGAAGGGGGAGTTGGTGACTGCATCCAAAGCCATCATTGAAAAGGAATACCAGCCCAGGGTTATTGTCAGTAAGCAGGGCCCAAACCCCTTCACCAAACTCACTGACCAGGAACTGGATGAGTACCGCAAGGAGGTGGAGCTCAAACAGAAAGGCCTTGAAGGTAACCACCGCCATTGACAACTACCACATGTAGTTTATTTTTTATCAGCCAACATCTGCTTTGTAAGCGATATTCTGTGATGTTATGTCTTTGCACGATTGCACACACGTTTACAGCCCAAGCAAAAGTGGTTTCCAGGAAGGGATCCGCCTCCACTCTGCCCTGTCCTGGAGCTGCCCTGACACCCACAGCAGGAAGGCCCGAGTCAGTTTCACCATCTCTCCAGTCCGCCAATGACTCTCCCAGTTTAGACCGGGCGGCTCCTCCCCCCGCCACTCCCGCCTCTGAGCAGGACTTGTGCGACGATGGCTTAGGGGCGTCCGCAGATGACGTTTTTGCTGCAACCAAGGAGGAGGTGCGGGCCCTGGAATCCCCCCAGAAGGAGTTCCACAGTGCCGTGCTGCGCGCCCTCAGCCGGGAGCCCGTAGTGGTAGAAGCGGTGCAGGTCACAGGTACACAGGAAGGAGTGGTGTCCTGCAGAACCCCCCCCCCCCCCCCCCCCCCCCCCCCCCCCCCCCCCCCTTCCTGCTCAGCCCTGGTTCGTCTCACTACGTTCCTCTGCACTGGGCCTCTGCTGTATACTGTCCTTTCCTGGGGGTTGGGAGCCTGCCATTGTCGTGCTTAAGCCTCAATCTCATTTTTCCCTTTTTTCCACGATGTCTTCTCCCAAGGCATCAGTGCTAAGCAGATCGGTGCTCTGCATTTTGATTGGACAAGGAGCTATGAAGAAAGCCTTGATTTGTCAGTCTTTAACCATTTTTTCTGAAGTGGCTTGATTTCAAATGTTGATAATCTAAGGAGTAAGTTGCTTTTCCTGAGCTCATCCAATCAGAGAAATCACATGTTTCGACGATACTGACTTTTCTAACCTTTCCTGGAGGGAAATGTTAGTGTCCCGGTTTGTCCGCGTTATATTTTTCTCAAAAACATAATGGTGGTGTGTGTTTATTTGCTTTTTGGAATTTATTTGTGAAAATATTTTCAAGTAAATGTGTTTTTTAATTTGCATCATTTTACTGTTAAGCTTCTCTTTCCATTAGGGATGGGACGAGATCGCAGTTTGAAAGTTATGTTTTATCTGTATGTTTATCTTGTATTATTTGCACTGGGCTCTCTGTGCTGCTGCCTTTTGACCAGGCTGTCATCTCAAATCAACTTACCTGGATAAATAAAGGTTAAATTGATCAAAAGGCCCAAAATAGCACACATCTGGAATATATATATATATATATATATATATATATATATATATATATATATATATATATATATATATAACACCCATGTCCCAAAACGTTCAGTGCTTCTGAGAAGTCACTGTTCAAAAAGCCATTCTCCTAAAATAAATGGAAAATAGTGAACTTAAAACCCTCTCACGTCTCGTGGGAGCAGTATCTTGTCCCATCCCTACATCCCATGATTTTGGGGTTTCTTTATTTTGCAATATTGTCTTTCCCAGAGGTATAACATGAGCTACAACCAGTTACGTTCCCTAAATCTGTTTTGTTTTACATGCGTATAAAGTAGTCATAGATTTACTGTGTCTTTTGTCTTTTACACCCAGAGCAAATAGAGGAACCTGAGGAGGAGGAGGCGGCTAAAGATCTGCCTGCCTCCACTCCCCCGAGCACCCCGGTCCAAGCAGAGGAAGGTACGTTGACCTTCAGGTGTTCATGGGAATGTGTAGGCTTCTATCTGCCTGTCTGTTCACGTTGTGGTTTTGTTTAAAATGACTACAAGTAATATGCTCTATGTAATAAAAGACCAAGAGGATTATTTTTCAGATGAAGTCAACCCACTCTGACCCACCGGAGTGCACTCCCATTTCTGTATCTGTTTTAGCCACTTGCAGAAAATAATACACAAATTAGTTGATTTCTTTTTTTCATTTTTTTCTGTAGCCTATGTTTCCCACGCAGACATACAATCCACTGGTTAATGATGCAATTTTAGAAGTATTGTTACCAACTTGTTGAACCAGTGGCAAAAGTTTGAGTTCATGTTTTGTTATTATTTATTCAGCTTTTGCACATTTAAAATGTAGATTTCTATTATTGATTTCTATTCATGAAACATTTCAAAACGCTTAACAGGTAACAGGGCTTATAAGTATAGAAATGACTTGATTATCCATAAATTGTCACTACATTAGGCAAAAATCTTAATACTGCTTAGGTTTTTAAACAGACTTGTGGCTTGAACATAAACTTCTCTTTAAACTTTCTTTTCCCCTCTTGGTCTTTATTGCAATTGGATTACACCACCTCCAGTAGTCACAAAATACTACAAATATTACTCGTGATAATATTAATGAGTCGAGGTGTAATCCAATGGACAAAGTGTTGTGAATTAACATGTCACTTGTGTGTAGGGATTACCCTCCACACATCACCTCATTCCTCATTTTTCAGACTTATTAAGAATGGTCCCCAGCCATTCTTTTTAAATCTCCTGATGTCTTTTTGTTTGGCCTTTTTTCAATTCAATTCAGTGCTTGTGGTTTGATCTGCATCCGACATTTGTTTCTACTTGTGCTTTTTCTTCTTTGTGGCTGCGATTACAATCAGGAGATGGAAATACAAAAGAGTACCTGTTGCCATAGTAAGTACGTATTGTTCCATCTGCCTCATCTTCCTCTTATCGACCCTTCACCTGTGTGCGCCCATCTCCCCTTTTCTGTGCATGGCTAAACCGATCTTTGCTCCACTAATGCCCCTCTGAAGTTCTTGCTGTTGATGGGGATGATTTCTGAACAATATCTGCTTTTATGTTTTATCAGTGACACTATAAAACAAGTTAAATCTTGACTAGTTGCACCGAAGCAGATGACATTCAGGAGTAATCCTTGCAACAAGCTTAATCTTACTTTACTTATCTTGTATTTTCCTAATAACTCACTCATTTATTAACCACTTCTGACACAAATGCACCTATCTGTGTAAAATGTTGGCATATTTATGTACACACAGAAAATTCAATGTTTTGTGTCTTGGTTATTGTTTGTTTTACAGATGAATCCTTTACCAGGTACATCAATGATGTGTTGACATGTGGCTTAAACTTGCTATTTCTTTTTTTCGCAAACCCCATAAATGGCTTGTTTTGTTGTAGATGATTTTAGATATTTGCTTTGTATCCACATTTTTTTGTTTAAAATTCCTGATGCATTTAAATTAATGTAAGATGCCATTTGTCACTGCAACAGCATTTTATTAACCCACTTTTAGAATTTGTTAAATTGAGATTGCTACAATTTACGATTTTGCACCATTCTTGTCCTAACTATCTTTTGGTTTGAAGAAAAAAAGAAACAGTTTTACTGTATGTTGAGCCTTGTTTGTGTTTGTGCACAGGCTGCAAATGAACAAGAGAACTGCACTGATTAGGTTTTCCCTGTTTAAGTGAAGGTAAAATAATGCAGTGTGTGAGCTTCTCTCACTTGGTGATAGAAGTCTATTGCTAACCTTGGGTAGGAGAAGGTGTGGTAACATTAGGACGACTGGTGATGGAGTTGTCTTTTGGCTTCTAACATGAGGGTTGCATGAGGATATTTAATCTGTGCGTTAAAGGCATTTCTTAAGCTGTGGGAGCTGAAAATAACCAAGTCTTGTGGAGCTCAAAGGGATGGGCTTCTCTTTAATGCTTAGCTTGAGTTTTGTCCAGCGCTATATCGATATTTCGGATCTAATGAGATCAATAACTTTTTATTCCTCCCCTGACCAGAGTCCTTGCCAGACCAGACCTTTAAAGATGAGAGTGACGCTGCCACCCTGAGACAGACCCTCCCTGATCTGACCCCTGATGACCCCTCTGATGCTACAGCGCTCCCTGTGGAGGACTCAGCTCCAGCTGCTGAAGACTCCGCCCCTGCTCCAACAAACACGGCCGAGGGGGAGGAGCCTCCTGAGGGAGAACAGGAGGGTGATGACTCCCCCAGCAAGTCCCCCTCCAAAAAGAAAAAGAAGTTCCGTACTCCTTCCTTTCTGAAGAAAAACAAGAAAAAGACTGAACCATAGATTTGACATCTCCATTTACAGTTTATTCTTGTAAAAAAATGTCACACTTAACACAGTTAAGCTTTTCATTCTCATGTATGACCTTTTTTCTTGTGTTAATGTGTGCCAACTTTGTATACAATGTATAAACTTAATTACATGATAGTTTTTGATCTTGGCTTTAAGTAGAGAGAATGCGTTCAGTCCACCTTGTCTAACCTTTTAATGCATGTTTTATGAGCACATTTGAACTGTGGTTTAAGGATTTTAACCAACTGTTTATTTTATATTAACTGTTGTAACCACTAGAATGTAATGGGATTGTATCCGTGAACAATGAATGAATCTTGTATCTTCATTTATTGGCAACTCCCTGCAGTTGAAAAGACACAAGTATCTAACCATCAAAAAGTTACTAGAAATGTCCATTTTATCTCTATGCCTTAATGTGACATGTTATGACCACAATTTACAGAGACTGGGCAATAAAGTAATGAGGTTCAGTAGAAAGTGACTTATTCACTTATTGGGGCTTTTTTCTTGTACATTGGCTGGTTCTTAACCTGTTCTGTTCACCGTTCATAACATTATATATTTCATTTGTAATAATTGCCTTTTGGTATTGTTTGGAATGACTGACTCCCATCGCCTACCGTCTTGGACTCAAACCACTTTGAATAGCCATAACAAAACATTGTTGGCACTTCTTTTTTTTTTTTATACCATAAGCAATTCATTGTTTAACAACTGCATGGACATTGTACACATTATACAAACTTACCTTATTCCTAGCTGTTTTAATCCACGTGAAGGATCAGCTCACTATTGCATTTTTCATCACTAATCTATTCAGTGTGAATATATACTGTGACTGTACATTCTCAAAGGACTTCATATGCCCTGTCTAGAAAGCTGAGCTCTTGAGTCCATATGGTTATGTGTTTTTGTTGATCAACTCACAGGATCTGTATCGTACAGTTCAATTATGATTTCAATGCTCTGTCTGAACCGTTTCTTTGTATCTCATTATACAGGCTACAAACATAATACTTGCGCTCCTTTGCGATAACCATAACTAAAAACTACTTGAAAATAAGATTGTGTGTGTTGTCTTTGTGATAAGCAGTTATAGGAAAGAAATTAAAAGCTACTGCTCTGGACTAGAATGCTCCAATGTTTTGTTTTTAGGAATATGTCTATTCTGAATGAATGAAAACTAGGCTAAAGTTGAGCCTGTGTAATAAACCCAGGGAAACAGCTGGAGAGAGACCGTCTTGATCACAAGACTGACTGGGTCACTGAAGACTAGCATTTGACCTCATTGTGAAAACTGGAAAAGAACCCCACAGGTTCACAGTCCAGAGGAAATCTGGTCATTTCCCCACCTCTTTGATCTGGGTTTTAAATGTACTTTACAATGGGCTTATATCTGCTGGTTGCTTCAGCTCAATCCGTTTTGGTTGCAATCAATATAGTTGGAAATGTATTTTTCTGTAGAATAAATATTTTTACAGAGAACCAAATAAATATTTAGCTTCAGCAGGAGGTGTAAAGAGCACAGTAGACTTTAGAAAATTGTAACGCACTCCCACCAGTAAAAGGCAGCGCCGTGTGATGCGCAGTCTGCCATAAATACACACGAAGAAGCGCGTTGTTGTTGCACTACTGCTCTCAGACTCCAGGGGCGCTGTGGCGCCGGGAAGAAACTCAATGACGGAAGTGGTTCTGTTCACCTTTGACCTCTCCACGCTGTTTGGTTTGCGGCAGCGAAGTGAAAAACGTGGATTGAAGGAAGACGATTGTTTAAGACATATACATATATACATTATATTTGTATACAACACCCCGCGTCCACATGGTTTGTGCGTGACGGATTTCATAAACCACTTCAAACTCAAAGGTAAAGAGTTTGTTTACATGTCTGCATTAGCCAGAAGATACAAGTGCGTGTCCTTTAGAGATTTAGATGTTGTGTTGATGTTAATGTTTAGTCTTTAGTTATTTAGAGCAGTGTTTTCCAACATTTTGTAGGTGATGGCACACTTTTCTTTGGTTGAAATGATGCCGTGGCACATCTACCATAACAATATCACAGACAGTTCTCAAATTACTAGAATTGGGAGAAAGAGGCATAAATAATAGGCATTTTTACACATCACAGTGCCCAGTTCACCCAGAGCCCAGTCCCTTACTAATTAAAGTACAGTATTTTGGAGCTACTGCATCCAAGAAATTCAATCAATGAACTCTTAGTCTGAAAAGTGTCCAGGTCTGACAGGAAATCTCCCCCTGAGCAGGAGTTAAAAGTCTCCTGTGGCCCAAGTTCCTAGTTTGTACTCTGTGTGAACACTGGTACATGAAAGGCACCATGAACTACAGAAGGTACCTAATATATGGAACTTTTTAAAGTCCCAGTCCCCATTTGATGTGTCGGTCTTCCAGTGAGACCGGGAACCTTTTTTGTTAAAACAAGTACATTTACAACATTATTGAGAATTTGTCAAATTTCATTTTCTGACTTAGACAAACTTTTTTGATGCAAAAGAGAAATAAATCGAAAACAAAAACACAATTATTAATCTGTAAGCAATAACTGACATTCTGAATATTTGTGTTGATTTCATTGTTTTTTCGAGCCTTTTCTTGTATATTCAGGTTTCTAGAGCTCAAAAGTAGTAGTAGTAGTAGTACACAGGAACTGTTGTGTGAAAAGGCCTTATGTCATTGTCGGCATTATTGGTTTTGGCTGATTTTGCGGAAGTGTCGTTTTTGCTGCAATTTGTTAAATCAAATAACTATGTGAATCAACTCAAATTAGATTTTTTTTGAAGGCCATGGATTTAATAAAATATCAGGGCACACCTGGAGCTCCCTTGAGGCAGGTGAACAAGGAGTTCCTTGGCTTTAGAGCATCTTGTCTCTAAAACGATGCATCATTGTGTTGTAGATGGGTAAACCACCTAAAAAGAGGAATCTTGCCGACAAGGTTCGCAAGACCAAGACATCTACTGAGATCAAGAATAACCCCTTTGAAGTGAAAATTAATAGGAAGAAATTTGATGTTTTGGGAAGAAAATCCAAACATGACATTGGTCTGCCAGGAGTTTCCCGATCCAAAGCCATCACAAAGGTAAAGCGTTGTTTGAGTTTGTCATTGTTGTTAGTCTGGTTGCGCAATCAAGCAGTCATTGTATCTAATTATTTTATTCCCATTCATGTTTCCTTTAGAGAAAAGAAACTCTTTTAAAGGAATATAAACAGAAAAACAAATCAAGTAAATTCATTGACAGACGTTTGGGAGAGTATGACTCCAAGATGGCACCAGAAGACAAAATCCTGCAGAGGTTTGCCATGGAGCGACAGGTCAGTGAAGGAGTGAAATTTGGTCAATCTGGCTTTTTAGAGTCACTGTTTACATATATCCTCCTCTCCTCCAGCGTTCCCATGACAAGAAAGATATTTACAACTTGAATGAAGAGGAGGAGCTCACTCACTATGGACAATCACTGGCTGAAATTGAGAAATTCAATGAGGCTGTTGGAAGTGACGATGAAACGGAAGAGAGGGGTCTATTGTCAGGTGTGGCTTCAGTTGTGTGAATGCATGACTGCCCTCGCTCAACCACCTTCTTGACTAACCTCTCGGCTTTCCCCAGCTGAACTGACGGCCTCACACTTTGGCGGTGGCGGCGGTCTCCTCCGAAAGAAATCTTCAGGAGAGCAGCAAACCGACGAAGGCGGTCGGAGAGCCAAGTCCAGACAAGAGCTCATTGAAGAACTCATACAGAAGTCCAAACAGGAAAAGGTAAGCGGGCAGTCGCATGAACGCTATAATGTTGTACTTAACTTGTGGTTGAGTTTTTGTGTGCGTTTGTTTTTCAGCGTGAACGGCAAGTGCGGAAAGAAGAAGCACAGGAGTTGACTGAGAAGCTGGACCAGGAATGGAAAAGTATTCAGACCTTGTTGGTGAAAAAAACTCCCAAAACGGACCAGGCTGACAAACCAGAGGAGAAGCCAAAGGTGCTGTGGTGCAAAAGAATTACAACGGCCCAGTGACCTATGTGTTAATGTATGTTTTTTTTTTTGTTTCAGCTGGAGGAGTATGACATGATGGTGCGAGAGCTTGGCTTTGAGATGAAAGCTCAACCCTCAGAGAAGTTGAAAACCCCAGAGGAGATTGCCAGAGAGGAGAGGGAGAAGCTACACAAATTAGAGGTGTGTAGTTACTGATGTATCACTGTTCAATTTGACCTACATTTCATGCTTTGTTTTCTTTATATTCAGGCCGACCGGCTGAGGAGAATGCTGGGACAGGAAGGAGACGATAGTGCTCAAACACAAAGTCGAGCGCACATGTCGGCTGACGATCTGAATGATGGATTTATTCTGGATAAGGATGATAAAAAGACCTTGTCATATGAGGTATGTATTGTCACAGTTTTAATGGTGCACCATGTACATTTTCAGATGGGGCGAGTGCCTTAAGAAAATGGGTTATTTGGATTATCTCTAATCAGGATGATAAAAGTCACCATATAATGGTAATTTTAGAGGTAAACCATGTAATTTCAATTCAATCTATTCTCCAAACAATGCTTTTTTATTTGGGCATTTGTCTCAATGACATTACTTTTTCATTCAGAAAGGATTGTAGAATGTTTTTTGTGATATGTCCTTCAAAATTGTGATGTTTCTTTTGACAATCATAAACAAGATTTTATATCATGACATTCTCTGTGGCTATGTTTACATGCACACTAAAAACTGATTATTATCAGATTTTTGTACATTTAAGATTACTTTATCTAATGTTATTTAATCTAATAATAAGGGACCATATTCAGAAAGAATAAGATGATTTTTGCTATTAACATGTCAATTTAACAATCTTTGAACTCCTAATATCTGATCTGTAATCACATTTTGAGCGTGCGTGGAACTGCAGTTTGAATCACTTCTCCTCAGACTTTACCCGTAACTTGCCCCGTTTGCATCATCCATATGTCCATTGAGGAAAAAAAAGTTACACAGTGCACCTTTAATGTAAGTTAACATCAGATGGTGTTTGTCTGCGCAGGATGGAAAATGGAACATCCCAGAGGAGAACGAAGAACAGGAAGAAGGCGATGGTGATGATGATGATGATGATGATGAGGACGAGCAACAGTCGGATGCAGAAGATGAAGCTGAGGAGGTTGATTCTGAGGAGGAGGAGGAGGAGGAGGATGATGATGAAGAAGAAGAAGAGGAGGATGAGGGCCGTGACGAAGAGGAGGAGGAGGACGGTCACTCAGATCTGGAGTCGGAGCAAAGCGACGCAGAGGATGAAGCCCCAAAGGACGAGGCCAAACCGAAGAAGCTTTTGAGCAAAGAAGAGTTGGAGGCCCAGAAGGAAGCCGCTAAAGCTGAACTTCCATACACTTTTGCTGGTGACTACTGAATTCAAAATCAAGTTGTTGTTTTGAAACGCCAATGACCAATCAAATGGGTGTAATTTTTAATGTTTTTACAGCTCCGGAGAAGTACGAAGACCTGAGGGATTTGCTTAGTGGCCACAGTAGTGAAAACCAGCGCATTATTGTGGCTAGAACTCAGAAATGTAACCACCCGAGTTTAGCTGTGGGGAATAAGCTGAAGCTGCAGGTACTTTGGTTCTGTAACCGTAATGATTAATAATAATAATAATAATAATAATAACTTTTCTTTATATAGCGCTTTTCAGTGACCCAAAGACGCTGAACATAATAAAAAAAAAAGGGGGGGTATTTACAGACAGGGGGGGACAACACGTACAATACACATTAATATACAGATAAAATGAACAAGACAGAAGAAGTAGAGAGAAAAAGATGGGGATGTAACAGGGGGTAGAAGAGTAGGCAATGGGGTAGAGGAGGCTAGGGGTAGGGGAGGTCATAGGCTTGGGTGAAGAGGTATGTTTTTAGGCGGGATTTGAATGTTGTGAGTGAGGGAGAGTGGCGGACAGGTTGGGGGAGGGAGTTCCAGAGTCGGGGTGCTGTTCGGGAGAATGCTCTGTCGCCAAAAGTTTTGAGTCGGGATGTTGGTGCAGCCAGGGTGAGAGAGGAGCTTCTGTACGGTTTCTTGATCACATTTTCTTGTATTTTCCAGAAATTATTTGGGTTTTTATTGGAGTACGTTGGTGACTTGGCTGTAAAAACTCCTCCTGAATTAAGCACTATTGATAAGCTCATACCGTAAGAACACGCTTAACTTATTATTATCATTATATTCTGTAATAGACAAAACATTTTGACTGTATTTTGTTTCCATTGTGCAGGGAGCTCTACGGTCTGTGTCAGATCTTTCCTGAAGCTGCCTGTAAGTCAGTGCAGAGCGTCATTGGAGATGCAGCTCACAGCATGGAGGAAATGCTGGAAGGCAAAGGTTATGCTCCATTTCCATCCCTTGACATGGTATGAAACATTAATCCAATACTTTAAGGAAATATGAATATACAAAATTAAAGGATTACAATTCTGTCTATTTTAGCTTATTTATCTGAAGGTTACGGCACAGTTATTTCCAACTTCCGACTTCAGGCATCCTGTCACAACCCCAGCTCTGCTCTACATCAGCCAGGCTTTGACCAAGGTGCACAAAAACTTGTCCTTATGTTTATATTTTAACCGGGAAGTCATTTAAATCATGTTTGATTGTTCGGCTCCCCTCAGTGCCCAGTGAGGACTCTCCAGGATGTAACCGTGGGCCTTGTGCTGTGCTGTCTGGCAGTGGAGTACATCTCGTTCTCAAAGCGCTTCCTGCCTGAACTTGTCAACTTCCTTCTTGGAATACTGCATGTAGCCATCAAGGAAAATAAATCTCTGGGTAACTACAGCAAATTGCCTCAATCATAATTAAAAAAAAATGTAATGACACAAAAAACCCTTTTAATCACGCTCTCTTTTTGCAGACTATAATGTGGTACCACCTTTCAGGCCCTCAGGGAAACTCTGTGACCTTCTTGTGTTGTCAAACCCTGAATCCTGCAGAAGCTGGAGTAAGAGCGCCATCCCTCTGTCTGCAGCTCAGCGTCTGGAGTTCAGCAGTGAACTCGACAAAGACCACCACAGGTAAACGTTTGGTAATAATAATGAGCCATTTTTTAAAAACCATAAGCCTCTTGTTTACCTGGCCAGACTGTGTTTCTTATCGCCGATGGAAGCACTTGTGCCATGGTGATGAGTGGTCTGCTTTCACACAGCAGCTGGTGTGTGGGAACAAACCAAACAACTCACTCCAAACAAGCCGTGCCGAATCGCAGGCAGTCTGCATGAGCGTACATTTATATTTGTCCCCCCTATAAGTCCTCAATTGTGCCTCTCAACTCATTTATAGATTTGATTCAAAATGCATTACTCAGTTTACAGTGCTCTTTTCGTGTGAAGGGCACATGGCATAGACACTTCACACATGAGGCTTACACCCCAGAGTCTCTTGGATGAGGGTTCTACTGATAACAGTCAATAGTCAATTCATTTATTTATGAAAATCATGGTTTTGATTCGTCTTTATAAATATGTTAATAAAAAATATCTGCTATATTAATAATTGTTATCTAATGCCTGAGCACTGGCAGCACTAGTTCAGCTGTAAACCAGGAGGCGCACAGGCCACATAAACTACCTATACGTTGATACCTATAGTTTGTTGTCAATTTGCTGCTTTCTTGCGTACAGGTTTCTTTGATTTAATACTTTTGTTTTGCCCTGCAGATTGTCATGTTTATCTACGTGCTTGGACCTGGTGAAAAGGTGCTCACTTCTCTACAAAGACCTTCCGTCCTATAGCCACATCTTTAGACCTCTTAAAACACTCCTTTCAAATCACCTCCCGCTTCAAGCATTGCCAGAAGTGTTTCATGTAGGTGTCACATGGTTTCCATATACACCAGTATTTCCCTAGCTGGTTGTGTTGCATCATTGTTCCTCTTGTGTTTTTCAGGCCATTCACAGTGAGCTCCTGGAGGACATTAGTAGTGCCACAGTGACTCGCACTCCTTTGGTCTTTGAGAAGAAAAAACCTATTCCTCTGAAACTGCTGACGCCAAAGATCGTTGAAATGTGAGTGGTGATGCAGTACATTTTACCTTTACGTTTTCTTTTCCCAACACATTTTTTTGGGTCAGATTGGACTATGGAAAGAAGCGAGGCAGCACCCGAGAAGAGCGGGAGAGGGAGCGTCTCAAGCACAAGTATAAGAAGGAGTTTAAGGGGGCTTTGAGGGAAATCAGGAAGGACTCGCGCTTCCTCGCCAGAGAGAAGTTGAATGATGTCATGCAGAAGTGAGTCTTGCCCATTTGCCATTTACTTATCTTGTTTTCTAAATCTCGTTTAGTTGTATTGATTCTGTCCTTCCCAGCGTCCCTTAACACCTTTCATGTCCTATTTTTCAGGGACCATGAGAGGAAACGAAAGGTGAAGGAATTGTTAGGCGGCTTGGCCACTCAGGAGGGAGAGTGGAAGGCCCTCAAGAGGAGGAAGAAAAAGTGAGACGCAAAATGTCACTTGTTTATGGTTTCAACACGCCGAACATGGCAAACAAAGCTTGACGAGATAATTAAGACTTTTTCTACTTAAACTTTCTGGACTGGATTAATTATGGACTGAGTGAATTTTCATGTTCATTACATAAGTGCTATTGTTATTGAGAATGCAAATCGCATAAAATTTTAAATACCAATACAAGTCTCCTTTTTAAAAAGTGTATAACAATGGCACTTTAAAGCCTGGTCCACACCGCCGCGGCCGAAGCGTCCAGTTTACATTCAAAGTCTATGGTAAACGCGCGTCGAGCACGTAGTGCGTTATCCGCGGCGCGATTTCTTCGTTTTTGCCGTGCGATTGGTGCGTTTTTTTACGCTCTCGGCGCTTTGAGCGCGCGTATGAGCCGGCCGAGGCGACGAAAGCGGCTACGCGACGCGTTCAGATATGTTGAGGTCTCTGGCAGCTGAAGCGTAGCAGCCGCCGCAGCAGCCAATCAGAGCTGACGCTCCAGTTACGTACGTACATACGTACGTATGTATTGCCCCTCGCATTTCCGATATTCCCCGTGGAATTCCCCAAGCAGCGCCACTTTTTCCTTGCTCGTCAACCATGGCAGACGAAAGACTGATTGTGGCTTTGTGGGAGAAAGGAGCTGTACAATGTATTCACGGTGGAAAACAGAGACAGAAACAAGCCCGGCGCCTCCTTGTGAGTGTTTTGAAAACCAAAAACGCTCTCAATATCCGCCATTTTACACAATTAACAAACAACTCCACTGCTCATGCGACAACACCTCTACTGCGCATGTGCGCAGACAGCTCAAGCGCTCCGTATGCGCACCTGTGTACAGTGGCCGGGGCGTCGATAGCGCGCGTCCGGTGCGTAAACCTTTCAAATGTACACGCGCACAAATTCTGCGTGGGGCGCGATTAGGCCGCGGCGGTCTGCTTAAGAGTTTCTTCACCTGGTGGTGGTAAGGTGGTACTTCTGCAGCCACATCTGCCCTGGGATAGACTGAACCATCGGCTCCACCTCCACCCACTCACTCACTCACTCAGCACCCACTCACTCACTCACTCAGCACCCACTCACTCACTCACTCAGCACCCACTCACTCACTCACTCAGCACCCACTCACTCAGCACTCACTCACTCACTCACACTCACTCACTCACTCACTCAGCACCCACTCACTCACTCACTCACTCAGCACACACTCACTCACTCACTCACTCACTCACTCAGCACACATTCACTCACTCACTCACTCACTCACTCAGCACCCACTCACTCAGCACTCACTCACTCACTCAGCACTCACTCACTCACACACTCACTCACTCACTCACTCAGCACACACTCACTCACTCACTCACTCAGCACACACCCACTCACTCACTCACTCACTCAGCACCCACCCACTCACTCACTCACTCACTCAGCACCCACTCACTCACTCACTCAGCACCCACTCACTCACTCACTCACTCACCCAAACAGACACTGAAAGTAGTATTGGTGCATCAACAGGTTTCTCCCTCAAAAACGTGTTGATTTCTTTGCATATGTGGACTGCTTCGACTGTTCGACTAATACTGGGTTAACGTTTTGATGTCAATAAGTGATCTTTTTTGCAGTAAAGTAAATTAACACCAGAAAGAAAAATCAATTCACTGAAAATCATAAAACTTAATAGAAAAAGAATGTATAAGTAATACATTTAAATGTAGTTGATGATTGTTAATCATTGACTGAGATTCGGGAGTTGGACCACGCCTCAACCTCCTCCTCTTCCAGCAACAATGCTTCCACTATTTAACCACACCTCTAATTACCCAGAAGCCCTACTTATACAGGCCTATCCCAGCATTTCTTGTTGTCTCTGCTCCCTTGACCCCGTCCTTTCACCCCACGTCTCTGTCTTCTTCACCTTAACACAACACCATCTAAAGGAAGAGGGGGCTAATCACCTGAGATGGAGCCCCCATCCTGAGTCTACCCAGCCAACTCTCATCGATCCATCATTGATCTGTCGTAGATCTGTCATCGGCATCATCACTATTATCAATAAACATTCTCTCATACTCATTGTGGCGTGGTCCTTGCTAGTGAAGAGCACAATCTGGATCTGGATTTTCATGAGCCTCTCCTTCAGGTCATTGCCTGAACTGCTATATGTGTATGTAATATATATGTGTCTGCGCTCCTCAAGGATGTGGGACGTTAACCATTATAGTGTGTTCCATGTGTATGTACATACAGGGCCGGCCCTTCCACTAGGCCATAGGCGGGTGCACTGCGGGGGCGCCCCCCTCTGGATTTTTGTTTTTCTTTTTTTTTGCTTGGCAGAGTTTTTTGCGCCCCCTTCTATATATCCAAACAATATTTTGGAATTGACAAATAAATCTAACAAAAATTGTGTTTTTGCTTGGCAGAAACTTCAATACATTTTATTCATATTTCTTGTAAAAAGACTATTTGACCGTTGACCTAATGCTTCAATAGTGTGTAATCTAATCTCACCATCAGAGTTGGGTTATAAAATATTTCTCAAGCTTTGAACGTCTCACACAGCAATGTTCAGTCCATCATCTGGATATAGAAAGAGTATAGCACCACTACACACCTACTGTAGTTGAGAGACATGTTTTTACATCTTGTAACTAAAATGCCCTTAGGTCTGCACGACTGTAAAATTGTCTCAGCTCTGCTCTGGCCTCATCACGATCGCTATCCGGGCATTACACCTACCAAGACATGGCTGTCCACCAAAACTTACAGGCCAAGATCAAAATGAAATGCTTTGGCCTAAAAGCAAAACGCTGTGTGTGGTGAAAAACTAACACTGCACATGACTGAACACACCATCCTCACTGTCAAACATGGAGGTGCAGCATCCTGCTGTGGGGCTGCTTTTCTTCAGCAGGGACGGGGAAGCTGCTCAGAGATGATAGAAAAATACAGGGCAATCTTGCGTCTGCAAAAGACTTGAGACTGGGGAGGTTCAGCAGGACAACAACCATCTGAAATGCAGGTTTTGAAGTCAAAGCTACAATGGAATGGTTTTGGACATAACATGTTGAATGACCCAGGCAAAGTCCAGATCTAAATCCAATGGATATTCTGTGGCAAAATCTGAAAACTGCTGACTCAGGACAGCTGAATACTTTTGCATGCTTTTTTACACTTTTCAGCGTTTTATATAAAAAAAAAACATTGTGTTGCTTGTTCAATAGTCAATACATTTTGAACAAAATGTGGTTCCAGGGATAAAAATACTATTGCAGGCCTCTGTATATGAATGTATACGTGATATATATACATAACTTATTTATTATCATCTGAGCAGTTCACACACTTGGTGCATACAAATCTTACACCAATTGTGTTATTGATGACTGGGTTGCTATAGGGATACTTTCAGCCTAGACGAATGCCATCCTCCTTTGTCCCTAAAGGATTGTTTTCACATGAGCTTTAACACATGCACACTCACTTACACTCTCAGTGTTTTTATCAAGAGACTTGTCAAGTGCCTACTTTCTGAAGGTAGTGGAAAAATATGGTGAGACAACAAAATGAACTGCGCTAACAGCATGTAACAACTTTATAATAGCATTATAAAGTTATATACTTTATTCAACACTTATTTACCAACAGTTATCCATGTTATCCACACAGCAGTCAAGCTGAAAACGTTAACATGCTCAAAGTTTCACAGCCATTCATTATTAGATATTGTGGTTTAGCAGCCGCACCTGCTGAATACAGTGAGTACACAAATAGCTTAGCACTTAATAGTCCATTGTTAACTGTGAGTGACAGTACCAGAAAAATAGATTATCATTTTTGCTTTGAAGCAGATAAATTGTATATTTATATTGAGACACTTAGGTGCATTGGTGGTATATTTCCATATTTGAGTTATTAAGATGCCACACGTGACAGACAGAGTCCAGGTGGTGTCCTCAGTGGGAGGGAGGCACTGGGAACGACAGCTGGTGGCAGGCGCTGCCCGCCCCGAGCTTCTGCTCAGGACGGATGTGCAAAAGGCACACACGCCCTACGCCTCTCCTCTAAGACATCACACACACGACGACAGAAGAGCACACAGGGACAGGCACAGACTTCATTAAGGAGCAGACGAGGCACAACGGGACTTGGCAGAGCAACATGAAATGTTTTGGTCACAAATCTTCCAATGAGATTATTTCAATCATCAGAGTCCTCCTGAAAGACACAAATGTTTCCATAATTGTTTCAAAGACATCAAGATGATTGTGAAGGATTTAGAAGCAGCTCTCTTACTTCTATAGCATCAGGCGTGTCTGTGTCGACAGGTGATTCTACCACATCCTGTAATGCTGCTGCATCATCAGTCTCCTGCAAGACAGAGTGTGTGAGAGAGTGCACATTCTGAAATCAACTCTAATGTAGAACAGTTCATCTACAAGACTTTGACTTCCGGGCCAGGTTAGGGTTATTGTGATGTTTTCATGTTTCTCCCTGTGTCTGGGGAGGTGTCCTCCATCAACCCAAAACCATAAATCCTCCAGCTAAAGTCCAAACCAGGCCGAGTCTAGATCTGGAGATGGGTCTCCACCCACTGCCCCTGAATGGCATTGATAATCAATTGCACAGGACAAAACTCCCTACGAGGCAAAAAAGGCTAATCTAATCTAATCTAATCATAGGGACCACTTTAGAGAAAATGACATTAATTATACAGTTTTGATCAGAAAATAACAGTCGTCTACTGGAGCTGGATGTCTGCTATTATCATTCACTCACAGGTGAAGAACTGTTGGCAACATGACACAAACCCATAACCTCAGTCAGTCTGTGCCACTAATATAATATAAAGAACGTGCTAGTCTGTACTGACCCCATCTATCCACACGGAAGACACACTATTCATGCAATTTAGCTTAACAGCACAAAGCTACGAGGACACCATTTGTGCTTCCAAATTTAATTTTACCTCGTGTTCTTATCATTCTCATGAAGACCATTAGCACTAACTAGGAAAGGTCAGTTTTATTCTTATTCATGTGATTTTTAGTAGGTTATTGATACTTGTTCAAATCAGTATCAGGCTTTGATGCTTTGACAACCGTAATACACACAAAACAAAAGATGAGCATCATTAGAAACCTCTCCCAGAAAGTAGGTTTAAAGTACACGTTATTGTCCCTGTTAGGAAATGTGTCCTCTGCATTTCACCAATGCCGCTTCAGCAACACATCTAGGTAAAGTAGGACTACCTATTGTGTGAATGTGATGAAAGAAACCAACCCAGACGATATGAGAAACATGCTAACGCTGCACAGAAAGGCCCAGGCGACTTGGGAGTCGAACCCGGAGGCTTGTTGCTGTGCATGACTTAATTCACAGTGAATATACATCAAGTGGTCAATTATTACAAGGACCAAGAAGACCTAAGGGCCCTAGATTATGCTTTGTTTTTATAATGACCTTCCAAATGGAGAAGTAACACTATATTATTGCACCTCATATCCTACTAATGCCTTAAACATCATTCAGAAACCCCTCCATATGAGCTACTCGCTGCCACCAACACATTTAGACGTTGCTAAGGAGAGGACTTGTGTGATTGAAGCTGAACAGGGGATTTGTGGATCGCTATGAGCTGAAGAAAAACGAAGAAACACAGAATATGGAAAAAATGATCAGACTTGAAAAGGCAGAGGAGACAAAACTGACGGTCGGCTATCCAAACCATGATCTGTTCTGCTCCTCAAACGCCTCCAAAAGAGACACAAGTTCTTTGACTTGTGAGACAACGTGGCAAAAGTGAAGATAAAGAACAAGCAATTGCCAACAGGAGCTCCCTGAGATGGGCCCCAGAGTGAACCCTCCTTGGTGGTCAGTAAACTGGCCGATGATCTACAAACCCTGCAGTCCTCTTAACCCTTTCCACTCAGTCGCAGAGCTGTAACCTTTCCCTCATTCTTTCATAAATCTCCTCTTCTGGCTCTACTTACACATCTTGAGTCACAACCGTGATCTTGAGTCTGTTTGATTACCGTATTTTCTGCACTATAAGGCGCACTGGATTATAAGGCGCACTGCCAATGAATGGTCTATTTTTAATAGTTTTTTCATACATATAAGGTGCATTAAGCAAAACAAAATGTGTACCACTCAAAATTGCTTTGAGGTCAGTAAGCACAACCAGAAATCATCCACATATAAGGCACAAATATACTGGATTATAAGGCGCATTGTCATTTTTTGAGAAAATTAAAGGCTTTTAAGTGCGCCTTATAGTGCGGAAAATACTGTAGCTTATTTCGGTTAGTCTGTTGGTGACCTGCTTCTGTCGATGCTCCGCTGCTTTTACACGCTCCTCTTATTGCACACATCCATGTAAATACACTGAATGACAGCGTGTGATGGGTGTGTGACTGTGGGATGGCAGGTACTTTAGTGCTTCACTGTGGAACCAAGAGATTAACAGTAGAAGCTGATCTTTGTAGAGATGGGATGGTTTGTCAGTTATGAATACCATTCTTCAGTTTGAAAATATACTATACTTTTTTTTGGTTTGGCACAGGCCTTTTTGAATGTTTCACACAGCATTTTTTCTTATCCACTGTATTTCACTCCTTTAATTATGCTGTTGACACGACTGAGGAACTGAAAAGTGTGATCATCTCAGTCCAGTATCATAAAACAATATTTCAACCTTTCAACTCAAAACTTCAGGAAATATTATGATGTTTTCCTGTTATGAGATTTATGAAATGCACATTTAATGCTATAATAGTTGTTATTGTGTTCAGGACAGTAAAAAGACCATCTCTAATTCCACAGGGAACAAACGACAACAACTTGGCATTATTATTAGAAGTTGTTCAGTGACTTTGGCCTGGATATTCTCCTTGGCCTTAATGAGTGGTTGAATGGATGACGTTTACTATGAGAACTGCAGTACTACATCTTGTATCTGCCCCCATGTCCCTTGATGCCATTCTGTTTTGTAAATAAAATAACGCGGTAAAAAAATAAAAAGCTTTAAAACAATTTCCGTGCTCTTGAATAATGCTTTTCAACAATAATGTTTATGCTGCTCTACAATAACAGCAGGACACGTTTAGCTGTCAGTCAAAGTTGTGTGTGATAAACAGTCTTCAGTCAGGCTTCGGCGGACACTTTCACACTTCGCTCACACGGAATGAGTCAGAGCAGCTGATAAATGAGGGAAACTGTGAGATGTGGAGATCTAATCTAATAACAAAACCACAATCCTGGCAGCGACTGTGTGCTTCTTTGTGTGTGCATTACAGCCCCTGATGACTTCTTTCAACCTGGAATTTATTACAATAAAAATAGAAATAATCATAACTAATGATATTGTGTGGATTGGTAATGATGATAAAACAATACAAATATGTTAATCCATGTGGGAGATCTTCCACATTCCATGTTTGTTCAGACATATTTGTTTAGTTTTCGTTCATTCGTTTGTCTGGTCGAAGCTCTTGAGCTTCTCGTGATAAGACATAAAGTGAAGCTGCACATTGCAATGTAGTGGCTCTAATGATTGAACAGACTCTCATCCATCTAGAGGGAAATGAACAAATTCTTGATATTATTAATAACGCTGAGGAAAATAACATTTTAATTCATATTCATATTCAACATAATTCTCTCAAATTGCACCTAATTAAGACAAATCTAAGTGCGTGTCTCAAGAGCTGTAACAGATTCCCCTGTGCTCTCTGGCTAATTAACACGCAGGAAATCGAGCATAACAACAAACGCTTTTCTGTGTCACGAGTTTTTGTTTTTTACCGCATGATACTTTAGACTTAGATGTGTAGTTGAAAGATGAATCACAAACAAAGCGATCCAATCTAAAATGAGGCCCAGTCCAGTAACGCAGCACAAAGCCAGCGCCATGCTCCTCTTTCACTGCAGAGACGAGTCAGAAAAGCAACAGACACTCAAGGTTGGGAAGCCATTTTGATCGTATCGAGGCTCATGGCTGCAGGTGGCCACGGATCAATAAGAAACAGGACTACATCGAAAGAATATGTACGTGATGCCGACTGGCGCTGCTCAATAAATGTATGGAAAGTGGAAAGAGCATCGACACACTGGAGCGTCTCTACAATGTGATGTATCGTCGCTTAATGGCACCCCTTTCTGAAGCTATTGTGAAAACATGATTTCACTTTTGTTCATATGCGCTGACAGAGAAGACGTTGAACTTTGTGCTAGTTTTTGTTTCGTGTGGACAGGCCCAGTGATCACAGAGATATGAACCACACATCAGGTCAACAAATCTGCAATCTGACCGTTACTCGGTTTCCCATTCAGAAGATATAGTACTTCGTTCGAGGTTGTTGATTGCTATGACAACGGTCTTAATTTGTCATCACTCTGAGACCCATGTATAGAACCGAAGTGCTAACATAACATAATAACATGTTTTCTAGAAAGTTAAATGTAATTGTCATGCGATCTGTTGTGTTTTTACCGGTTTAGCTGGATCCTTCTTGACCAGTCCGGTGGCAGCAGCGATATTGCCGGCGCCCTCCACGGTCTTGTGGGCCACGGCTGTAACCCCGGTAACCATAGCTCCGCCCACCTGAGACACCCCGGACACCGTTTTAACTGCAACTGCAAGACAAGAGGGAGGTGTAACTGTGGAGTCTCTGTGGAGTCGCGATACCTTAGAGATTAACACTACAATATCTGATGAGAATAGAGGGGTTTTGTGATTTTACACCTGTGGTAGTCGACAGCAGCAACGAAAAGTACAATTCTCAGCAGTTTTGTGTAGCACTAGCTGACTTAAAGTGCATATGACAGGTTTTTGTTTGTTTGGAGGGATAGGCACAGTGGTAAATACCCCACCAAACCAAAAAAAAGAACTATCTTCCCATCAGATTGAGCAGAAACATTTAAAAATAACAGTTGGAAATTACGTCAGAAGAGCTGAATGCTAAAGAATTGTTGATGCTATAACGTCGGGTTCAGAGAGAAAGTCCTGCTGGTCATTAAAAGTTTAGAAAAAGGGACATTATAAAATGATAGACCGGGCTGGTTAAGGTTATGGTTTGGTTTAGGTTAGAAACAGATCCTCCAGATCCTTGCACTAATGGAAAGAATCCCTCCAAAATGTTATACCTCATTACCATCGCTTTCACTGTCTTAGGGGGCAATTGCTTATGACATTTTTACATACCAGAATATTTTTCAGTATTTGCAAAAGTAAATTGCTAACGCTACTGCTAAAGCTAATGCTAATGCAAACTACGCAATCATCAACTGTGAATTACTGAGCGTCATTGGTATGCCGCAAAACGCAGAAGAAAACATGGACGGGACATGCAGTACTTTCACACAAATGCAGTACCTTTTCCACAAATTAGGCACATTACACTTCTTTACACAACTAAAATACATGTTGTTATTGTTCTTGTTGTTGTTGTTTTATGGCGGCTGTATCCAAGTGTTACATTGCCGCCAGACTTTATTCTTCAGACTTTATTCTGTGTTTCAAAGCCCATGAGTTTAAAGCACGTTCGAACATCCTCTTCGTTTTCATCCTCGGCACATTCTTCAACACACCCCAACTCTATAACTAAACTACATCACACACCGTCGGCTTAAACAAACTAGTGCTGGAGCTAACGAGACTTTAAAGATTAAAGTTTAAAGAATATTCTTTATTCTTTAGACTTTATTCTAAAGAATAAGTTCAGGTCGAGCCGATCGCGTCTACGTCCCATATGTGACTTTCATCCATGTTCAGGGGTCGAAAATGCCCGAGTATGAACATGAAGAATAGGAATAATAGGAATAAGAAACCAGGGGAAGAACAATAGACTTGAGCATTCCTTGGAATGAACATTTCATTCCATGGCTCGAGCCTAACAAGAATAAAGTCTTTACTACACACATGTAGTACTTTTACGCAAGAATGCAGACACTCGCAATGGCTTCAGCCATTGCACATTATCATGTTATGTTTACAACTCTGCATGCCCAGATACTTTAGCGCAAGAGCTGAAGTTGCTATAGTAATCATACTTGACAGATTTGAGAGTCGTTCGATCAAATTTATTCGTTAATACGTGCTCAAAGTAAACGTTAGAAAACAGCAAAACTGTGTAAAGTCTGGCTTAAGATGTGAAAGAGTTTAAATGATCAGTGTTTCTCTTTCAAGGATTAAACTCTGTAAAATAGTAACATTTTGATTGAATTATTTTCAACCTGAACACTACTTGAGGCCACAGAACAAACAATAAACAGGTTTTAAACAGTTAAAACAAGTTAAACGAGTTTAATTAAGGATTTGCCACATCGGCCAAATGACATAATGAGAGTTCACATGCAATGGACACGTTTCTGACAGAACACCTGTCTGTCAGGAAATTGTTTTTCAGAATTATGAAAACAAATATTATTCACCATAAAAACACTGCATTGGTCTATATTTTAGCCTAAATTGAACTATGTGTGTATGACTCACCACACCACACATACACAACCATTGTTCATTATTCTGTTCATTAGATGACCACTACAATAACTGAAGAACTTATTACCTACATTTATTATTGTCAAATAACTATAGTGTAATTGGTTTGGGTTTTGCCCTTGTTTACAGTCTGGTTGCTAGGTAACAGTTGTGAAATCACTTCTTTATGTCACGTCTGCCGCTCATGTCTGCTGCTCATGTCCAACCAGGAAGTCCCATTATAAACATCACCAAAATGGTAAAACTGGGGGAAAATAGGCTAAAGATTTATTTAAAAACTTAAATATAATTATGTTCACTACATTTGGCTCTTTAAGTTCAATCTAAAATGCCCTCATAAATACATGGAAACTCTTTGCAGGGCAACTCGAACTCAGTTAGACCTGACATGTTGAAATTACACCCTTCAAAGGCATTTAGAACTTGCTATTCTTGTTATGTGTCATTTAAGTAACTACATTTCCGGATTGGAGCTGTTTCAGATGATAACAATCTTGTTCAACCGATGTTAAATTAAAGCAAAATACTGGACACTTTTTATTTAAAATGTTTTGGAAAATTCTTTTAAATGAATGAATGAATGAATGGGTATTACAGGTTTTCTTCATGTAATGTTTTCATATATTAATGAATTGTTTTTGGAGTAAAAAGGGCTAAAACTGCACAAATTTGGTGCATATAAATCTCAAAAGTGATAGAACCAATGTATTGCTTCATTTTGTTGACACAGGCCTATTAGATACAACAATATTTACTGAGGGGATTTTGGATTCAGTATTTAGCTTTTGAGTGAATTATCTTACTGAAAATGTGTGTAAAAAATCGTATTTTGTTTCATTTGTTAGAATAAAACTTAAATAAATCTTTTAAATATAGAGTAACCAATCCCTCAAGCCAATATGAGCCATCCAAATCTTGTTTTCTGTTTGCAGGGACTACTTTAATGGGTGAGAGAGAGCTGCACAGAGAAGTGAGAAGACGGCCTTGGCAGTTAAATGTCTCTTATAAAACTGTGGATGCAAGTTTCTTTAGCTGAAGAAAATGGGGTTTGCCCGTAGTATCTCACGTGTTGAATAACTGGAAAGCTTTCTGTGACAAGAGGAACTGGAATAACTGTCTTTTTCTGCCCTACATAACACCTACATAATCTATCACTTTTGTAAATTCCCTTGTGTGGAGACTGAATCATCTATTTCCAATATTTCATTTCGACGTCAGACTAAAGGTGTTTAATTGAGGTCAGAAACCATGGTCCAGTCCTCACATTATTATCACATTATCCAGCTTACTGACACCTCGGCACAGATGACCTGATTCTGCAAGTCTTTAACCAATAGTTTGCCTTTCATCTCATCAAACCGGCTCGGTGTGAACCTGAGCTTCAACAATAGAGCCTTTGCTTCCTTGAATCTGTCCGTCTCCACAGGATTCTGTGTGTGAGAACACAATGCTGCCTGCTGGGAGTAATAGAAATGAAATATGACACCAAGAGAACTTCCCTCTCCAACCATTATTTGTTCATTGTCAATGAACAGCATTGTGGAAAATGAATTACATCTCTCGTTTGACAGTTATTTGGTCATTTAAAAGGCTCCAGTAGGGTGTCTACCAAAAACTGGTTATTTTAGTCAAAATAACCAGTTTTTGGTAGAGGAAGTCTGATTTTTGCACTTTTTGTAGTCCTCAATTCTCCAGTTTAGACTAATATGCTTACCATCTGACAGCTCTGTCATGAGTTTGAAGTAAGGTTGTTGCCATTTCAGATCATATAATGTACGGAAAATTATTCAAATCACCTTCCATAACAGCCCAGAGCATATCGATGACTGTTTTTCGAGTATAAAACAATTGGAATATCGACATCGGCCATTGAAAAAAAAAAAAAAACTAACGATCATTCTCTGCTTTTTCATCAACATGCCATCATCTTAGCTTTCAGTAGTATCCAACCAGATTCATAATAGATCAAGCTGATGACTATGATGATTTATGTGGGCTTGGGACCAATAACGCACAAGCAGTCAACGCAATCCTTTAGACAGTGTCCTCATCTTGCACACAGCTGAAATAAAACCCTCTACTATGTGCAGTGTGTCTTTGTGTTTTTTTTTTACCTGTTGAGACTCCATCCATGGTCTTCGTCCCTAAAACACAACGAACACACCATCAGTTTAAACACCATCAGTCTAAACACCACCTCCCGCCTGTTCAGGGGTGCTCAGCAATGACCCGACACCCACCTACAAACATCACCCCGTCTTTCGTCATCCCGGCCGCTCCAGTCACTCCCTGTTTGGTTTTCTCCGCCGCCGCCACGACTCCATCCTTGGCTTTGGAGAAACCCTTCATTAGCGCGTCCATTGCGGCTTGATTGGCTCCAGAAATGACAGAGACGCACACGCACAGGCGGAGGCGCGCAGCTGCGGGGCCAAATGTTGAAATGAAACACCCACAAGTGTGCAATTATCGTAAAGAATGCAACGGCTCGAGCTGTCATTAATCCACAGACGATCAATGCACGCAAAAAATAAATACAATAAAATAAACTATAACGTGTGAGAGCAGCTCGCGCGACCGCCGACATCCACCTGTAGGAATATCGTTCAAAGTGCGAGAGCTGCTGCTGTGTTTCCCGCCCTTAACCTTCAACGTACACATCTTTAAACGTGTATATATATATGTGCATGTGTAGTCAAAAAAAAAAAAAAAAGACAACGAGGTACGCACCTGTTCTTGCTTCAACTCCTGAGGAGAAATTTGCGGAATGACACGGCCAGAACAAGACGCGCAAAGGAGAAGCGGCACAACCTGTTTATTGTGTAGTCGGACTACTCCAGTCATCCACGGTGAACCCTCCAGTGAGGCAGCAGGACCGGCGAGCACACACGGACAGACGCGCACACGGACAGACGCGCACACGGGCTGGACAGACGCCGCCTCGCCTTTATACGGCCACGGACGGGGAAGAGGGGAAGAACGCACAGGAGCGATGGAGGAGCGTGATGCTGCTCGCGCGTCTCACACAGATACAGGCGCGAAAGAGGCAATTAGCTGTGCGCCTCTAAATGTCTAACTTCATTAACATGTGGACGCGGGCTCGACATGTGACTTTGAAGTCCACATATGTAATGAAAGACTCACACACACGCGCACATGTGTCACGCGCGCGCATCCACACTATAGATTACGTCGCTGTTCTTTGTACGTGGGCTGTGCACAGCATGTAGGTGCAGTTGATCGCGTTTGGCCTTGACAATGCGACTTCCAATTCAAGACAGACTTTAAACCCTATAAGGCTGTGCTATAATACTTTTACATACTTTTCTGTGCCCCTGGCATCACCACATCTGACTCAAAACCCTCCTATATACAATGTGTAGACTTGTCTTCTGCCCCTTTGAGCAAAGTCAAAGTTTTGCACCACACTCCCTCTGGTATGTCACACATGGTTAAGTCTAATATACCAGGAGCCTCCAGAAGGCTGGCTGATGGAGAATCATCTCTATTTGAAAGACTTTTAGATGAGACTTCATCTTTCATATCCACAATTCAACAAGAAGAGCTACTCTTTTTATTGGCTCAAGCCATGGAGTGGAATTAATTCCTCGACACGGAATGCTCGTTTTTGTTTTCGCCTGGTTTCTTATTATCTCTTCTTCTTCTTCTTCTTCTTCTTCTTCTTCTTCTTCTTCTTCTTCTTCTTCTTCTTCTTCTTCTTCTTCTTCTTCTTCTTCTTCTTCTTCTTCTTCTTCTTCTTCTTCTTCTTCTTCTTCTTCTTCTTCTTCTTCTTCTTCTTCTTCTTCTTCTTCTTATTATTATTATTATTATTATTATTATTATTATTCATGGTCATTCTGCCACAACTCGGGCATTTTTCACCCCCTGAACATTGATGAAAGTCACACATGGGGTCATAGGTCACACATGGGGTCATAGGTCACATGGGGCATAGACGCGATCGGCTTGGCCCAAAATCGAATAAAATGGAGGTTGCAAGAACGCCCGTCTGGTAGAGCAAAAAAGAAAAAACATGAAACTCTTAATCTTTGGCCTAGGCACATGAGACTTGGGACAGTGATAGAGCGACCTTTGACCTTGACCTTTGAGGAGTAAAACACACCTGGCAGCATCGCTCTATGATAAACAGGAAGTCATCCATGTTGAATCAAAGTGGCACCGACACGTTTGACTTCAAAATCGTACTTGTCATAGGTTTTTTGTCCGATCGAGCTCAAAACAACACCTTTTGCATCTAGAGACATTGAAATGTAATAAATATCCAAAAGAATGTTGATATTCTTTACGGTCTCCGCATAACACGCCCTCAAAAAAGGATTAATTTCCTGTTTTTTCAAGGACAAGTCACGCCTATTGGAATTGATCTGCGGAGTTCATATTTCACTCACTAATGTGTTTTTATGATCTGATATCTAATAATTAATACCATGTAACAAATTTACTCTATAGCGCCTCCTACCCATTGTGTGAAAAACTCAACATTGTCTGATTTGTTTGAAACTCATGGGTTATATTCTCCTCAAGACGCCATGAAAAAAAGTGCATTGCAGATATTGTGTATTTTCACAATTGTCCAGCAGGGGCGCAATGAATGCCTTCACTTCCTCTTCCTCTTTTATTTTTATGGGACATTTTATTTATTTATTTATTTGACAGGGACAATGCATCCATAGTTCCAAAACAAAGCTTGTAGCCGATGTGATGCACACAAAGTTTATAGCCAGTGCTAATTTTCAACTCCTGTCATTGCCACTCATACACGTCACTCATACACATTCATAACACTTACAGGTGGGTACAGTTTTGATTTTCTTTCAGCCAGCTCTTATAGGCGCAATGGACTGATACAACACACACGTGCGTTTGTTTATTAGCGCAACGGATCGCATCGCATCTCTCGTCTCCCGTAGATTTCCGTCTTCTTTTGAGTCAGCTCGAACAGTCTTTCTCAGTCTTCATTTTGTCCCGTACACTGAGGGAACTATATTATGATAGATCAATGCGCTTAGACACGCGGAAACGTGGGACGAGCCGCACGCGGCTGCAGGCGAGCGATAGGTGCGTTTTATGATTGATACGTGGCAGGACTAATCGGCAGTCCACGCCACGAGGAAATAAGACTTAGATTTGGGCCCAAAAAATTGTCCACTCAACCTTTAAGTCTGGAGGTGAACATATTTACTTCCGAGATGCACTTTATTTCAGGGGGTAATGAATTCCATAGTTTAAAGCTCAGAGAAGGATGATTGTCCAAATGTTGTCCTGCACTGTAGGGTTTGACAGTTTTGGTTTCTTGTAACTCTGCACATTTCGTCTCATGCCGTGGTCTTAGCATTAGTGTTAGCATTAGCATTAGCGGCGGGTCTCTGTTGCTAGGTGACGGAGGTACAGGGAGGAGAGGAATAAAGTGTAAAGTGTTTAGACTTTATTCTTTACGCTTTATTCTTTCTGCCACAACTCGGGTATTTTTGACCCCCTGAACATCAATGAAAAGTCACGGGTCACAGAGGCTCTCTCTCTTTCTCCCTGCTCAGGTCTGTATTCAGCACGATCTTGCATTTTGTCAGGACAAACAACTATTTGAATCGCAAACTACGCAATCATCAACGGTGAAATACTGAGCGTCGTTTGGTATGCCGCAAAATGCAGCAGAAAACATGGACGGGCGGGAAGGCGGTGGCGCAGGAAGGCGGTCGCGCTTCTCCTCCGCTGCACCGGCGTTTCCACGTCCGATCACCGGCACCACCACGAGCGGCACGCACCGCCACGAGCCGCACGCGGCACCACTTCTCCTCCGCTGCACCGGCGTTTCCACGCCCGAACACCGGCTCCGCGCTCCCGCACCCGCCGCCCCGGAGGTCTGTACCTGGGCGAAGGTGTGGCCCCAGCCCGCCACAGGAGCAGACACGGAGAGCGGGGCACCGGCTCCACCCGGAGAAAAGCAGCCCCATACAACCAAGGTACAGCCCCGTTTCTCTGCTTTCCCCGCTCCACAGACGGGGGCGATCTGGTCACAAAACTGGACTCAAATGCGTCTTGATTGGGCTAGAGCAACGCCGGCGTCTGGTATGTGGACTGCCGCTTCTGTCCCAACGTCTTTGTTTTGTTAGTCGTTTCCATTGTTTTGTTTTGTTCCCGCGTCTCTGTGTTGTCTTCTGTCTACATCCCTGTTCCTTAACTTCATCGGACATTACTGCACCGTCCATCACTCATCTCCTCCCTCACTCCTGGACTATCTACTGCCCTAGCCGCCAGCTAACAGCTGGCTTAACACCTGCTGAGGTCCGTCATGGTATCGCGGGGCCTCCCTGCCGTGCAGACAAGGTCTGGGGCAACCAACGCCACTCACTCCACCAGCTTCAACACCCGGTCCACTGCTGCTTTTTCACAACTCTCTGCCCACCAGCTTCTAGTTAACCAGCTTCTAGCCACCGCCAACATTCTAACTGGATTACTCTCATCTGCTGCTACGTTCCATCTCCTCCTCGGACTATCACTCCCACGCCTCCAGGCCACCGCTCCACCAACTTCTCGCCTACTCACCTACACCGCTGCTGACCTTCACCTCCTCAACCATAACCACCGTCTCCCAGCTGCTGCTGCCTCTGCAGCTAGCTCAGCTGGGATCCTTCGCCGGCCCCGCTACATCCACAGGGGCTCTGGTCTCTCCCATAACCAACACTCCAACGACGGCTCCCCTATCCCCTCACTCTGGACTAGTTTTCGCCCCCCCGTCACCCCCACCTGCCGCACTGCCAACCTCAGCAACCTTCGCCCCCCCACCCCTGCGCCCCCATCCATCTCCGCGCCCCCATCCATCTCCCTTGCACTGCTGAACTGCCGCTCCCTCTCCAACAAATCACCTGTTATATCTGAACTGCTACTGGACAATAACATTGATCTGCTTCTCCTCTGTGAAACATGGCAACAGCCCCTGGACTTCTATGCTCTCAACCAAGCCACTCCCTCCAACTACACTTACACTGCCAAACCCCGCCTCTTCGGGCGTGGGGGAGGTCTTGCTGTTATTCAAAAAAAAATCTACATCCATCACTGAACTGAACCTCAACCTTCCATCCATCTCATCATTTGAATACCTCGCCTTCTCCCTCCCCAACTCTATCACCGCTATCCTGATCTATCGTCCCCCAAAGCCCCACCCCTCTTTCCTCACTGAATTGTCTGAACTCCTCACCATCGCATCCTCTCTCTCTGCCTGCCTCCTACTCACCGGTGACTTCAACATCCACATTGACTGCCCCAACGCCCCACTGACATCCGACTTCCTCTCTCTCCTGGACTGCTTCCATCTCACCCAACACATTGACTTCCCCACCCATACCAAAGGCCACACTCTGGACTTAGTCTGTTCCTCTCTCCTACCCATATCTAAGCCCCACCCCCTCCCCTTCCCTCTCTCTGATCATCTCTGCATCCTTTTCTCCGCCCCCCTACCCTCGCCCCACAACCCCAAAAAACGCACCATCACCTACCGCAATATCAAGTCAGTCAACCCCCTCACGCTCTCCCAGCTCATATCCTCTGCTTTCCCCCCTGACTCCCCCCCTCTTCCCCCGACGACTATGCTGTCATGCTCAACACCACCCTCTCCGACTCCCTTGACTCCCTAGCCCCCTGGAAAACCTCCTCCGTCTCATACATCAACCCCGCCCCCTGGTACACCCCTGAACTCCGCACCATGAAGCAGACTGGCCGCCAACTCGAACGACTCCTCAAAAGAACCCGCCTCACCGTCCACGCCGAAGCTTTCAAATTACACATCTCCTCCTACCGTGACGCTCTCCAAGCCGCCAAATCTGCCCACCTCTCCACCCTCATCAACAGCTCCCACCGGAGCCCTCGCACCCTGTTCTCCACCGTCAACAAGCTGCTCCAGCCACCGGACATCACTCCACCCTCCTCCCCTGACCTCTGCAACTCTTTCCTCCTTGCCTTCAATGACAAAATTTCCAAAATCAACAGCTCCATGACTGCCGTCTCCATTAACTCCATCACCACCCCCACCCCTGCCCCCCCCCCCCCCCCCCTCTCCCTGACCACCCACCCTTCCCTCCCCTCACCACCTTCTCCTCTGTTAACTCCTCTCATTTCATAGACCTCATCACCGCTTCCAAAACCACCACCTGCTCTCTCGACCCCCTCCCAACGACTCTAACCAAGGCTTGCCTCCCTGCTCTCATCCCCCATCTCACCACCCTCTTCAACCAGTCTTTATCCCTCGGCCATGTTCCTTCCATCTACAAACTGGCCTCCATCACCCCCATCCTCAAAAAACCCACCCTAGACTCCGCCAACCTCTCCAACCACCGCCCCATCTCCAACCTGCCGTTCCTCTCAAAAACGCTGGAACGCATCGTCGCCGCCCAACTTCACACCCACCTCCAGTCAAACAACCTCTATGAACCCCTCCAATCTGGCTTCCGCCCACTTCACAGCACTGAAACAGCCCTGGTCAAAGTACTCAACGATCTCCTCACCTCTGCAGACTCCGGGGCCCTCAACATCCTGTTACTACTAGACCTCAGCGCAGCCTTTGACACTATAAACCATTCCATCCTCCTACAAAGGCTGCGCCAACTGGGTGTTGAGGGCTCTGCACTTGACTGGCTCACATCCTACCTCACCAACAGGCAAGAGTTCATTTCCCTCTCCGGTCACTCATCCACCCTCTCCCCAGTAACGCAGGAGGTCCCCCAGGGCTCAGTCCTCGGCCCCCTCCTCTTCATCTGCTACATCTTCCCCCTTGGTCACATCCTCCGCCAACTCAACCTGGACTTTCACTGCTACGCTGACGACACCCAGATATACCTCACCACCAAATCCACACAAAACCCTCCCCTCAGCCACATCGAAACCTGCATCTCTACAATAAAATCATGGCTCACTCTCAACTTCCTCAAACTGAACAGTGACAAAACAGAGCTCCTCCTCATTGGCACCAAATACACTCTCAATAAAACTGGTCCCTTTTCACTCAGCATCGACACCTCGACCATCACCCCCTCTACCCTGGTACGCAATCTCGGTGTCATCATGGACCCCACCCTCTCCTTCACTCCCCATCTCAACCACATCGTCAAGACCTCATACTTCCACCTCCGCCGCATCGCCAAAATCCGACACTGCCTCACCCTCCCCGCTGCTGAATCCCTCATCCATGCCTTCATCTCCTCCCGCCTTGACTACTGCAACTCCCTCCTCACTGGCATCTCCTCCCATTCCCTCCACAGACTCCAAATGGTCCAAAACTCCGCTGCCCGCCTCCTCACCCACACCCGGTCCCGTGATCACATCACTCCCGTTCTCCGCTCTCTCCATTGGCTCCCCATCAAGCAGCGCATAAACTTTAAAATACTCCTCCTCACATTCAAAGCTCTTCACCACCTTGCCCCCCCCTACCTGTCTGACCTCCTCATCCCCCACCGCCCCTCCCGAGCTCTCCGATCCTCCTCCTCTCTCACCCTGACTGCACCAACATCCCGACTCAAAACTTTTGGCGACAGAGCGTTCTCCCGAACAGCACCCCGACTCTGGAACTCCCTCCCCCAACCTGTCCGCCACTCTCCCTCACTCACAACATTCAAATCCCGCCTAAAAACATACCTCTTCACCCAAGCCTATGACCTCCCCCTCCCCTAGCCTCCTCTACCCCATTGCCTACTCTTCTACCCCCTGTTACATCCCCATCTTTTTCTCTCTACTTCTTCTGTCTTGTTCATTTTATCTGTATATTAATGTGTATTTTACGTGTTGTCCCCCCTGTCTGTAAATACCCCCCCTTTTTTATATATGTTCACCGTCTTTGGGTCACTGAATAAAAGTTATTATTATTATTATATTAGTGCGGCATTCATTTTTATTGTTATTGTACATTTTTGTATAATCAGTTCTGCCCAGTGTGAGTCCAGTCTGCGTCAGACCAAACCCAGTCTGGACCATTCTGAACCCGTCTAGACTGAGCCAGGGCCAGACCGACCTTAGGGCAGCCAAAACCTGTTCAAACCCACTACTATTTGGAAATATTTTTTCTACTTTAGTTGTACGATCAGTACACACGCTGTTAGTCCTGAACACTCGCAATACTGACCTAACCTAATACTGATGTGCAATTCTGTCATATGTGCAATTACTGTGAAATTCATGTGCAATCTATGTGCTGTCGTGACACATATTCATGTGCAATTACTGTCGTGATCACATGCAATGGTATTTATTTATTTATTTATTTATTTATTTGTCTATGGGAGTTTTTATTTATTTATAGGAGATCTTCTACTGAAAGTGTTTTTCAGACTTCCTATAAGTGATCTGTTCTTCTGTATCTACCTCTGTATCTACCTGCGTTGCACCAATGAAATTTCCCCATGTGGGACAATAAAGGAATATCTTATCTTATCTTATCTTATCTTATCTTAATCGCTTTAATTCAACTTGTTTCAACTTTGTTCGGCTGGATTATTGAGTGTTTTTCGTTGTGTCGTTGTTATGTGCGCTAGCTCCGAGTTTCTATTTTGCATTTTGTTATTAAGACTATTAAGACTTTAGATTCCAAAAAAAAACAGAATCTGAATTTTCTGCCCAGTATTTCCTGGTCGTAATGGCACCATGGCTCATGACCACCACTACACCTTTACTGAACTTGTCTCGCCGTTTTCATAATCTGTGTTTATTTCATTGTACACTTGCCTAGAGTGGTTATTGCCCAGTATACTCTTGGTATCAGTTCCAAGCTCGGATAAATGTAGGCTTAAAATAATGAACCACATGCAAAGTATAGTCTAAAGATGGGTCACATTCTGGCCCTGGAGGGAGCGTTAACGTGGGCGCAGCAGAGTTCTTTCGTCACACCTTATATATATATATCATATATTACAGTCGGAGCAGTTGATGACGGCGCAGGGCGTGGAATTCTAAACAAGAGGCGTGATTATGCCAAAACAGGTGGAGCAACTTGAGGGCGTGGCCTGGTGCGTTCTGTGAATGGCCAGAACCGTAACTAATGAACTTCAAGATTAGCGTTAGTTATAGATTGGGGATGTTTGTGAGTTTTGAATATTACTGACCAATTCTAACCTGTGTGTGTTTTATATTTGAGGAGAGCGGGACAGGTGAGGGGACACGCCCCTCTCTCCCGCCTGACACAGGACACGCCCACAGGCGCAGCGCTGTGGTGATGCGCGGGATGGGGTTTGACACACATGTTGGGTTTGGACGGGTTGTAAAGTGCTGACTGTGCTGTACGTCCACGCTCCACATGTGTCTTTGCCTTTTGCTGCGTCTAAATTCACTTCTTCATTTGGCTCGTTTCTCTGTGAATATGTGACTGATTGTAATCAAACATGAAGCATTATGTAGCTCACTACACTCTCTGTCCACAATCTCTCAACTGAGCTGTCTGCGATAACAATGTCCATAGCAACCGTGTGGAAACAGCTCCCGAGGTCTAGAGGAGTTCGACTGCAGCGCTTCTTCTGAAGTATGAATATCTGAAGTATGAATACTTTGTTCTTGTTCTCGCAGCCCTTTAGGGACACGAACACAGTTGTTGCTCCTTATGAAGAATGTATGGGCCTTTAAAGCTCTTTGCCCTGCGTTGGACACGTGGCACTGCGGGGTCTGGGCCAGAAGGTCCAGCCTTTAGACCATGTGCTCATCTTAGAGAGGCATGTCTATTTGGAAAATCGAATTCATCTTCACATCACATTCACCCCAAATGCGCAAAACTGGCACAGACTGACAACACAAGATCTGCACATGAGATGATCATGAGACTGAGCTGCCCAGAGTGTGTGCTCCCATCCAGCACTCATGCCAGTTACATTGTCAAAAGAAGCCCATCTAGAGGAGACACTCCATATTGTGCAAAACAAATAAAGGCGAATTAAATAAAGAAACAACGCTGCATTTCAACATTTTATTTTATTTATTTTTTACATTTTGGGAGCACATTAAAAAACGGGAAATCAAACCATTTTATTGCTCACTTCTTTCTTTGCCTGTACATGAGGCCATGACAAACATCTTCCACATTATGGCCCTCAGTGTTTTTCTTTGCCACCTCAAAGGGAAAAGTTACACAGGGTATATATTATATTAAAGCTACTGATGCAGAAATACATTGTGTGTCTGTATTCTTCCTCTTTCACGTGACACCTGCTGTAGCTCCTTTTGTCCTTCACAAACTGAATACATGTCCATGCTGATCCTATGTCTGCGCGGCTGTCCGTACAACTATTATAACCACGAGGGAATATACTGATTCTGTGCAGTATTTATTGATGAGACGGCCATGAATGATTAACACTAACCTTGGAGGAAATGTGATTCTGCCCACCACCTCAAGCTCTAGATGTCCTGTGAGAGGGACCAACTGTTCCTGATGCTGATGACAAGATTCATGTAGAGCACTTTGCTGGCCATTACAATACTGAAGACAAACGGTTACTGTAAAAGCACAATATGTCACCGCACCAAGCCGTATTGAGAATGTATCTTTGTGTTGTGTGCCTCAGAGCTGACGCGGGATTCTTTTTTTGGACAAATTCACAGATGGCGCCGTGTCTACTACTACTGCTGTGTAAAGTCTTATTGAGGGAGGGAGCTGTGTTTTGGACTTGGTGAATCATCCTCCCTGATCACTCACGCACACTCATGAGACACCATTCAGCAGCTAATGACCGAGAAGATGATGATGGTTATTATATAGAATTATAGAGTTTTAGAGCTGTGATTATTGCGAGGAAAAACACAATGATTCAACGATTATCCACGGTTACTGATGTTGTTGTTGTTGTTGTTGTTGTTTTATGGCGGTTGGCATCCAAGTGTTGCATTACCGCCAGACTTTATTCCTCAGACTTTGTGTGACCAGATGAAAGGTCACATGTTCAATTCTCTTTCATTCCCAGTGTCTAATAAGTTACCGTCTGTCAAGTCTGTGACCAGCTTTGTGACATACAACGTTCTGAATGACAGAATAAAGTGAATGCAATAAAAATGGACGAATAAAAAG
Organism: Eucyclogobius newberryi; assembly: GCF_026437365.1. NCBI lineage: Eukaryota > Metazoa > Chordata > Actinopteri > Gobiiformes > Gobiidae > Eucyclogobius > Eucyclogobius newberryi. The sequence goes on along the minus strand of NW_027315834.1, from coordinate 44,509,911 downwards.
CTGTTTGTTTGGTTCTATCTATTTGGCTGTAGAAAGAAAAGCCAATCAATCCGCTTTTGGACAATAGATTGAATTAAAAAGTCAAATTTTTGGATCTTACGGTTCATGATGACTGAATAATCTCAATGATAGATTAACCGAATGATCTTGACATCCCTAAATTGATCCAGTTTTGAAACAACCAGGAGCTTTATTTATTTAATACATTTGTTAATGTAATTTTATATTTTATCCAATGTCTGCGTCCAACTTGGTGTGTTACAAAGTGCAGTCTACCCTTTCTGTATGAGTCCTCTGACTTATTATAATCAAGTTCATTTAAAGTAACCTTTGGACAACTGTTCATATTCTGCTTTTGCTCAATCGCTGGCTATGTTTCAATACACACCAGAAATATGATCATTGTCTGATTTAAAAAAACAATTCATACAAACAGTCCCATTTGATAATATAATAATCAGATTTTTTTGTCTGATTATTTGCACCTGAGCAGGTTTAGACAAGAAGAGTTATGCAAAAAACAAAAAAGATGGAAAAACTAATGTCTCAAATACAGAAATGAAAGAGAAACTGGAAACCTCCTGTGCTGGGGGCCTATTTGTCCTAAAACGCCCGACTAAAATGTACAATTCAAACTGTAGCTGTAGTTTTGTATTTTGGTGTCTGTTCACCCAGATTTTCTTTGTTAAATATATGAATGAGTAAAGCTGGTTTCTGGAGGATGGTCTGATTGACACTAGTTTGAGCTTTTGCTGGGTTTTGACAATTCCTTTATAAAAGCTGAAGGTAAATTCGCTAAACATGAGATTTAAGAACTTATAAATAATACAATTAATAAAATTAAAAAGTCCAGGTGGAATCTATATAAAACCCCTAACCCTAACCCGATTTGTCCCAGAATCATTGATTTGACTGAAAATAGGGGGGCTTCTTTTTAAGCAAAACCTGCACAGAAACAATAATTTCTGTGTATTTTCATCTTTAGCACCACATGTGATCACATTTTGAAAACTGTAGTGGCCAAAGTGAACGTCCGGCCTCTAGATGTCACTGCTTCTAGGCTCTGATTCACCTGTGGCTAGTTAGGGGGCTAGTTAGGGCTACAGGGGCTAGTTAGGGCTACAGGTGTGGCATCTGTGAGGAGGAACAGTCTTTTGTGTGTGATACAGGAATGCATGGAAATAAAGGGCATTTGAATTGCATATTTTGGAGTTTTGGACTCGTTCTTCTAAGGAAACACCACCAAACCGTTGTAACCTGGTGTCTCTGTGACGCAGGGTCACCAGGCCTCTACAGCCACATCTGTCTCAGTATGACAGCGTTGTCAGTCAGGTGCTACAGACCAGGATCATTATGGCCTCTGTCATTTATCAAGAGCTCCAAGGGACAAGTGGCCTCATTACAGTGAGCTGTGAGGCAGCACACCAGGACATACAGCCGCAGGCCCAATTAGAGCACCGGATTTAATAAGATTCTGTCCTCTGTTCTCTCTAAGGTATCCACTTTCAATACATTGTGCCCCATTGGACACGCATAACATTAAGGGCACTGATATTCTGGTATTATGTCAACTATCCAGTCCAATTTTATATTCTGTCTACCTCCTGGCAGGATTATTTTGTCCTGGTGTAGCAGCTGAAGTGACAATGCTGCTTACTGTCATATTTCACAGACGGATGCCACAGATTGTCAGAGCAAGAACATTTCCCATGTTGTTTTTTTCTTGTCTTTATATTCACATCTTATCAACACATAATATGTCAAGTTTTCTTCATCAACCCTTCCTTTTTTCACAGTTTGTTTGAAATGAAATGTATCTCATCTTCATTCACCTCTCCACATTGTATAATCATTTTAGTGATTCATCCTTTCATAAGATCCAGTGAGTCACTACTGGCTTCTTTGACACATTTTGGAAAACTACCCGATACAACCATCTTTTCTCAATGAAAACGTTGATTTCATGGACAGTAGAACATATACAATAATAGGCTCTTGTGATGTGATTGCGGGATGAATTCTGTGTGGAGCCTTGTAATTAAGTTATAGCTTTTAAGTTATGAAATAACTTAAAAGCACCCCTGGAGTGGGTCCAGTTCGCCTCAGTCGGTCCCTCATCTGCCTGAAGAGTGGGTCCAGCTCCAGTCTCCTCGTGTCCGTCTGTCCGTCTGTGAGAGTCGGATCTCTCCTTCACTGGAACTCCTCCAGGTTTCTACGCTTTTTTCCCAAAGAGGTTTTTTTTGTAGTTTTTCCTGGCCGAGAAGGAGAGTCTAAGGACAGAGGACCCTGGGACATCGTCCCTCGCCACCACAGACATTGTCTGACTCCCTCGCCACCACAGACATTGTTGATTCATTTCTCCCTGTGGCCCTCAGAGGCAACTGTTGTTGTGATTTTGGGCCTTACAAAAATAAATTGATTTGATTTGATGATGGATTTGAAAAGACACTGCATGTGAGAGCTTTAGTCACAGTGTGAAGGTCAGTTATATTTATCATTATTTGAAAATGACTGAGATAAAGACAAAAGCACACACGTTCATTCACATCAGCAGGTTGTTCAGTGTGGACATCATGTGGGGGACATTCATCCTGTGCTGGTAGCGCCATCTGTTGCATGATGCCCGTCACTATATGAACCCACTGACCTTTACAGAGGATGCTGTGGTCACTGGTCACCACTGGGAAACACACAAGCCCGGTCATTTGGCAAGTTTCTGTATTCAAAGGTGCCTTACAGCTACTATTGCACTATTGGACAACAGGCTTTGATTTATCTAGAAATAAATCAGTGTTGACTCTGTTGGCTCCGTGTGAAGGAGACATAGTGACTAACAGTGTGTCAGTGGATGTTACAATGAGAACATGGGTGCAGCTAAACGGGTGTAATTAGACTGGGGCTAATCAGCTAACAACTTGTTATGTGAGATGTCCTATTGAAGCTTATTATGTAGCATTTTAAAAGTAACATTGTAAAGTGTAATGAATGAACATTAAATAGGGAGTTGTGCCGTTTCTAAGTGATTTCCATTCATTTGGATCGTGGCTCTGACTGTCAGTCTTGGTTCCTTACTGCCACAAACATGAGATTGTTTCCTAAGACGCCTGTAGTTCAAGCTGCAGGGACACATGTCAGACACTAGATGGCGGCAGAGCTCACTCCTTGTTATTTAGGTGCAGGCTCAATGTATTCTTCACAATAAAAGTAGAGACGAAGTGACCTGCACGTTACGATTCTGCTGTAAAATACAAAAAAGAGACGTCTGAAATAAAAGTCATTGAAACATGGACAGAAGCCTACCCTAACCCAAATAGAAAGTGATCAAACCAGTTCTGTGGATTAAAACAAGTCTGGGTCATGTGACATAAGACACGTGACAATACAAAACTAACCCTCATGAAATATATATTTTATTATTGTCTATTTTGGTTTGAGTCTAATATTTGTTTGAATATGATTTGTGGATTGAAGTTTTGATTTGTTTATTTGTATGATGTCTATGTAAGACCAGCTGGTGCAGGAGGAGCCACACAGTTTTTTCACCTTGTATTCTCCCTTTTCGCTTTTTTAGTTTTGTATAGTCATTCTGGGTGAGAGTGAAATGACAGAATATGACAAATGTGGCTTCATTGGTTTCTTGTTTGCACTCAAGATGTGGCTAAAGACGAATCCACTACAAAGTAGTGAAAAAGAGCCATAATTCAATTTTAAATGTATAACAATGGGGTTTTATTGTCTGGTAACTGTTACCCGGTGCTTATTTGCTCTTACTGTTTTAATATTTGTAACCATGATTCACTTAAGTCACTCAAATGAGGATTAAGATCAGAGTTTTCCATGACAACTCACTACACTTGTGTTTGTTTGGCTCTACTCGCTGGACCAGGATCCTTATTTTCTTGTGCGTGGAACTTGCAAAACCTGCAAAACCTCTGGATGACTCATGTGGAGTACCCGTTTGGAAAAAGCCTACGTGAGATTAACATGATAAATGACAGTGTTTATGTTTTGTTGATATTCTTCTGTGGTGATAAAAATGTGTGATGGAGTTTCAACATCTTAGATCAGAGTTATGATTATACATAGATACTCTGAACTGTTTGTCATGCAAATTCAAATCCACATAACACAAATACATTATATTGCATTTGACTTGTCACATCTGACCTCTTACTCTTAGGACGTCCCACGCATTCATTTTACAATATTTATTACATTGTGTCCATCTGATAAAAGGGAACTCTCAGGCTGCTTGATATGTTGTACCGTACTTAAAATTAAAGCTCAAACAGTTTGGGAAGAATCAGTTTGTTCTCCAAATCCACAAATAAGAAATGACCTTAAAATACATTTAAAAATCAATAGGACTCTTATATGAATTCCGCCTGGACAGTTTGGCTTTATCACAAGTCCCTAAATCTTATTTATAGTGAATTTAGCCTCAGCTTTCAAAAAAGAATGGTCAAAACCCAACACATGTGCTCCAGAGGCTTCCGGAACAGCGTCAAGTTTTAATTGGGCTCATTTCTTCTGGTTTATTGGTTTATTAAGTGTAATAGATTAGCATATTGAGAAACACATAGCAGCTGGCCACAGACGGGGTTAATACAGCTGAGTATTGTGCATTTAACGCCTTTCACAGAGACACTGTACCTTTTAATAAGAAACAATAATGTAGGTTGTATCGCAAGATGGGTCATATATAAAACTGTGAAATCCCTCATTGTACATAATATAATACTCTTTGAATATCGAGTAAATCATTAAAAGTAAAAATGCCAAAAAATGTACTGATAAAAAAAAAAATTATGTTGGAAACTTTCAAATAAAAGTGATATTTCTACAGACATTTCATATTTTTCTGATGATTAAACCTGAACTAATATGTTTGAAGACATGTTTGAACTCATTTCTGTTGTAATTGACATAATAATATTGGTATCCAAGTGTTACATCACTGCCAGACTTTATTCTTTAGACTTTAGACTTTATTCTCTACTGTTGTTACCGGGACCCTCAAAAACATATCAATGTGTTTCTT